>NC_069500.1:1364950206-1365114707 GCF_027579735.1 Bombina bombina
CACACACTACATCATATATGCAGACATCCCAACTCTCCCTGAAGTTCAGGGAGTCTCCCTGATTGTAATAGCGACTCCCTGATGTCAGCAAATGGAATGCAATCTCTCTGAAACTCCAAGTATCCAATGTGGCCCAAATGTGGAAAAGTGTTTCTTTAAGGAATGCCTTTAGTTGCTGGGACGTTATAGAACCCTCAAAGCATGCATCAGTAACCAAAAAGCCCCCCCCCCCCCCCCTGATTTTAACAAAATAAAATACAAATACTACCTTATTTACTGCACGGAATTAAACTTCGTATTTTAAAATATTTAATCATTCAACAAGCGTACGATCACTGGAAAATAGGTTTGTTGTATGTGGTTGTGCAATAAAGCTACTTTTTTTAATGTGACTTTACTGGGAAGCTACTTTAATGATAAGTCTCTAACTTATTTAGGGTTTCAAGGTGTCCAATATATAACTGCGGGGGGGGGGGGGTAGCGGTGCAGTAGCGGGTGAACCCACCTCCCTGAAATGAGTTTTTGCAGGTTGGGATGTCTGTATATGGGTATCTGTAACTCATTGTATGGGGTCCTGGGGTTGGCAAGCACATTAGCTGGCAGTCTGAGGCTGCCACTATTCGTTACCCTGGTATTAGCACTGCTCATCGTATAAAACTGAAGGCATGCTACTATTATCACCAGGGGTTAGACGTCATCACTACCAGAGGTAGGTTAGAGATGTCATCATTACCTGAGGTCAGAGGATATACAGCCTTCCTACTCCTGCTTAACCCACACACCATTAATTTTCCACAAAGAATCTAACAGGTATCTCACCCTGGGAGAGAAAAACCTGCTGCTTCTGAGAGCCCAATATTTTTTTTATTTTTTTTTATGCATGGGGCAACCCGGGACAGATGCCTAAAATCGGGACTGTCCCGCGAAAATCGGGACAGTTGGGGGTAAATATATATTTTTTTTGGTTGTCCAGTATTTTGTGAAGGGCAGCTGGCAACCCTATTGGTATGATCAAGAGTGGGCTCTGAGGAAGAGCTTTGGTGAGGAAGAGCTTTGGTGGGGAGGGCATTGTGCGATTTCACAGACCATCGTGCCCAATCACCTACAGATTGATCAGTATTTTAGTGGAGGACTGCGACTGCTAGCAATCCTAGCTATGGAGCTGACTTAAACTATGTGTTTAATTCATTTGCAAGAGGTGCAAGCAATAGAGTAAAAATAGAATGCTTAAACATATTAGAAAACTTAATTATTGCATATTTATATCCTTTTAACAAATGGTTTTAATAACGCACTACCAGCGTTATTTGACTTTATTTCTAAATCTACTGTGTAATTTGACGTTTCATAGAACTACATATCCCACAAGCCTCAGCAAGGCCGCTCTCCACGTCTTCTATCTATGGTTGTACCGTCAGCACAACTGACGTCGCTGGAACCTTGTGCCACAAATTAACTTCATATAAATTAACGACTTTGTTATTAAACAACCCCAGGCATTCAAGATCAGCTGCGTCTTTTCTTTTTCTTCCCGCACTTTGTTCACCATTAAGCCTTTGCCCTGCAAACATTCTAGTCAGGCTTTATCAAGGCGGACTCTGCGTCCTGATCCGCAGGCTCCTCCCTTTCCTTCCTTTGCTAGTAGTGTGAGACCCTGTGGCTGTCATTGGTGAAGGACCCGCACCATGTTACAGGGACGGTTGTTCGCTCGCTACCTCTGTAGGTATCCCGGCATGCATTGCACGGCTGGCCCTGTTCAGTGATTCGCAGTGAGGGGGTGGGGTGACCTGGGGCTGCTGGGCATGGGGTAGAGGGCATATGGGGCATTGTGGGATAAGTGTAACAATTTTACCGTGCAGAGTTATGAGAACCAAGTTGTGTTGTAGCTAATTACTTCTCGCCAGTGCTACTGTCACAGGGTGTCATTTGGGTTTTCTGTTACTGTCAGTGACTGTCCCCTTGCTCCAGTGGTGCTGTCTGTAACTGTCCCTTTGTACCTAGGGTGCTGTTTTGTGTCTGTCCCTTTGCACCAATGGTGCTGTATGTGGCTGTCACCTGGCTCTGTCAGGTGTAGATCCCTCTATTAGTGCTGGTGTCAATGAATAACCCCCCCCCCCCTGTGCTTTTTGTTGATGTCCCTATTGATTAGTGCTGTCCTCTCTCCGTATCTAAAATGCTTCCTATTTTTTGCTATTCTGGTATTGAGAAATAAAGATCAGGTAGAGGGGGAAACAGGCAAAATAAATACAAATGTAAAGTTGCTTTAGTCTCTTTTGGTCTTGAAAAATCTTTCAGCTAGTTGGAAAAACTTTTCTGCAGTTGCTCTTTCCTTATAGGAAAAATAAATCTGTCATATCTGTGATCTCTAAGAATGAGCATTGTATAGACCTGATCTCCTAAACTAACCACAGAAGTGATCTCCTAAACTAACCACAGAAGTGATCTCCTAAACTAACCACAGAAGTGATCTCCTAAACTAACCACAGAAGTGATCTCCTAAACTAACCACAGAAGTGATCTCCTAAACTAACCACAGAAGTGATCTCCTAAACTAACCACAGAAGTGATCTCATTAACTAACCACAGAAGTGTAAATTGTTACAAGGTCACACAGACCTAACACAGCCATAGAGCTTTACTTTTTCTTTATATTTCTTGATTAGTTGACTATTAAACTCTAACCATATTTAACACTGAATACAAATTGTAACCACTAAATGGTCTTATCTTGCATTTAATTTGACTTTGCATATGTAATTCAACACTTCTTAAAATAACTTACAATATCAAAGTAATTGCTTGTCATGGGCTACAGGTTAATAAATATTTAGCCAATGTTGCTCATTCATGTTTCTGCAGGTAAAGGTCAGGAGAATAAGATGCTATATTTTGTTAATGTGTTTTATTTTTTAACAAATGCCCCATTTCACTACTTTTACAACGCAACACATTCCTGTGCCATTTGAGCAGGATATGGTTGGTGGATACATTCATATTTTGCACTTGATTGGCTCATTGGTTGTGTCCATCTCTGGTACGGATATGCTTTGTTTTGTGTCATTGTATGGATGATTAAAGGGGTAGGAAAGTTAAAATTAAACTTCATGTCTTTTTTTTTTTTTTTTTTTATTCACTTCTATTTTCAAATCTTTTGTTCTCTTGGTATCCCTTGTTGAAAACTAATACACACATCATACACTAGTGTAAGCTAGCTGCTAATTGGTGCTTGTACACCTTTTGTCTCGTGATTTTCTAACCAGATTTGTTCAGCTAGCTGTCAATATTCCTTCAACAAAGGATATAAAGAGAATGAAGCAAATTTGATAATAGAAGTAAAATGGAAAGTTGATTAACATTTTGTGTGTGGTGTGTGGTTTTTTAAATTCAAGTCATATGAAAGAACATTTTGGGCTTTCCTGTACCTTTTTTAATTATGATTAACACCTTTCAGGGATTGAAGACATCGTGTTAAAATACTAGCAGTTAAAAAATTAAAGGGACATAATACTCATATGCTAAATCGCAGGAAACTGATGCAGTGTAATTGTAAAAAGCTGACAGGAAATTAGCACCTGAGCATCTCTACGTAAAAAAGGAAGATATTTTAACTCACAATTTCCTCAGCTAAGCAGAGTAAGTTCTGTGTAAAAAGTTATACTTCAGTTACTGCCCAACTGCAGGTAAAAAAAAATAATTAAGAAATGAACAGCAGTCAATCGGCATCAGCAGTGCTGAGTTAATGAACTCTTTTACTGTGATCTCATGAGATTTAATTGTAAACTTCCTTACACTGAATAGGGAAATAACATGACAGTGCACGTAAGCTCGCTCCTTCCGCTGTCCCAGGACAGACATACTGATTTGCTGCTTAGCAACAATGGGATGTGGCTACTGAGAAATTTTTGAGGTAAAATATCTTTCTTTTTTTTACATAGAGATGTTCAGGTGATATTTTCTAGTCCGCTTTTTACAGCTATACTGCATCACTTTCAAGTGTTTAAACATTTGGGTATCATGGCCCTTTAAAATGCTTTAATGAAATAGGATCCTATTTTTAAACAAGAATGTCTCGCTAAGCAGTGTTATACATTTTATTTTGCTAATTTTATATAGATTTTTGCAATTAAAGTGTGATGAAAGCACAACACATTTTCATTTGTCTCTCTGTGTCCTCCTTATAAACGTTGGTACATCGCACCTGGGAGTGCACCTTTTTAATAATGAATACTTTTGCAGGGGTTAAACACAGTTAAAAATAAAAAAGTCTAATAAAATTCTCAAACAAATTCAAGCCTTTTGTTCTAAAATGTCCCTTTAAGTTTAGATAACACTGTATTGAGTGTCTCACTTTAAATATATATATATATATTTAATTTATTTATATTTTCTCTTATTTGGGATAAACATATTATAAGGTGTGGTGAATTGATGTATTCCACAAGGTGTCTTGAAATAAATGTTCAAAACATATTTTGTTAAACTGGTTTGCTAGGGAGCTTTGGATTAGCTGAAAGTCTTCGGAGAAAAGCCTTTTCATTTATTCCAAGATGGTTTGACTAGTTTGAGCCTAAATCACCACATGGAACAGTAACCAGCAACTCTAGTGTTTCTCTGGTCTCTTCAGGGCTCAAACAGTTAATGTTTACCCATTGCTTTGGCAATACAAGTTTCTGAACAAAATGTAAGTACAAAGAGCACAGCTGTAAGGGAGCTATTGTAAAAAACAGGCAATGGTCATATTAATGAAGCTGCACGTGACCTTTGTACCAGTTCTTATTTTACTCTTTAGGTGAAAAGCTGCATGAATTCTTCCTGACCTGGGAAACGTGTTTTTTTTTTTTTTTTTTTTTTTCTGTACGTGTCAGAAATCAACTGGTGTCTTTCAGGTTTTTCTCCAGGTCTTTATTTTAGGTTATGTTGAATAAAAACGCAAATTACTATAGGCAGTGTTGAAGTTTTAAAAAAATAAATTAATAAAATAAATAAAACTGAAGTTGGAAAGATGCACATGTCAATACAAAAATAAAGGAAAGTAAAAGTTTATGCATCTTAGATTTAAGTTGTGGTGTGCTATAACTAATGTAAAATATTCAGTAATTTAAAACAGACTTGTTAAGTAGTAAGCCAGTGTTATGAGTCTTTCACAAGTGTGTATATATATATATATATATATATATATATATATACATATATATATATATATATATATAATTTTTTTTTTTTTTTTTTTTCCACAGCTAAGATAAAATCACAACTGGAAAGGTTAGTTACCGCATCTGGCCAAATGGGAAAAGCTCAGGCACCATTTCAAGGTCCTTTCCACTGCCTTAGTCCCTAACACAGCCACACCATGCAAGCTCACAAAGCCAAACAAACTGAGAAAAAAGAAGGGGTGCACAGGTGTATGTAATCACCCAGAGAAATACAAAACACGGAAGGGAACTGCACTCCAAGACCGGACCAGGTACACATCCAGTGACTCGGCAACATCCCAGCCGTGGGTGCTAAATAGCACTCCAAAATAGCTGTGATGTCACCAGAGCCACAGACAGTTAACCCCAGTCCGGAATGGGTGCAAGAAACAAGGGGGATTACAAACAAAAAGTAATACAACACATAGACACCCAGCACTCACCAGCTAGTTCACAGCTGTTTCTTGCACCCATTCCGGACTGGGGTTAACTGCCTGTGGCTCTGGTGACATCACAGCTTTTTTGGAGTGCTATTTACCACCCAGGGCTGGGATGTTGCTGAGTCACTGGATGTGTACCTGGTCCGGTCTTGGAGTGCAGAGAGAGATATATATATATATATATATATATATATATATATATATATATATATATATATATATATATATATATATATATATATATATATATATATATATATATATATATATATATATATATATATATATATATATATATATATATATATATATATATATATATATTTCTCCTTTAATGTTTCCAATTTGCTCTGCAGTGCAATCTTTACAATTGGCTAATTTACCTTTGTTTTGCCATTTGAAAGAGCTGATTCCAGTAAAAGTTATTACTGTTTCAGCGGCATATGCTACATGTGACTAAAGCATCGGGATTGAAACGCCATTCCTTCTCAAGGAGCTGGTGATGGTGTGTAAAAGGATGCATTTTATAAGCATAGTATTGAGGTTATGCCCTACGCCTCCCTCTAGTCATGGGTGTCAACCTGTTGAAATTTGTCTTTCACTACATTCCAGTGCTTGTGTGTGCGCATGTGCAGTAACTCTGCTTCAGGGTAACCTAGGTTCCATAATGGCAGCACCCATGGTTAGTGGTAGGGTCAGGAAATGTATTTTGTATTTAGGATGCCTTTTAAACTAAAGTTAACCTTTTAACGCCGTTATGCCGTTCTATTCTGTCATAATTACACTGGGCTTTAAAGCCGTTATGACGAAATAGAACGTCATAACAAACGGCTGTCTTGAAGCCTTCTATGCTTCTAGGACTTGATCGCGGTCTGGAGGGCGTTCCCAGGGTTGTAGGGACGCCCCCCAGATGCGATCCAATAATTGAAATCTCGCGATTGTATGCACGATCGCGTGGTTTCAATTTGTCTACATCGGAACAGGTGTTCCGATGTAGGCACTTTCACCCTGTCACTAAAGGGTTAAAGCACAATCTAAAAACAGAAACCTTTAAATCTATTTATACTTATAAGAGGCTGAGAACCCATGACCCCTTGTTTTAAAGCCTGTAAGCCATGCCTTAAAATAAAGCTTCTATATAAGTTTTTTTTTTTTTTTTTTTTTTTTTTTTTTTTAAATCGCCCATTTGTGCATCAGTTATCTGAATATACCTAAAGCTGTAATTTATGAGGATAACTCCTTGTTTGACTAGAGTTTTTAATAAACAAAATCATAAACAGTAACGTGTGCTTTATATATGCATTGTTTTTTGTTTGAGGGAGTCTTTATTTTTTTAGTAAAAAAGCATAGATACTTCGTTTTAAAGCACAGAAGCCTCTCTTTAAAGGGACACTGTACCCAATTTTTTTCTTTTGTAATTCAGAAAGAGCATGCAATTTTAAGCAACTTTCTAATTTACTCCTATTAATTTTTCTTCGTTCTCTTGCTATCATTTGAAAAAGAAGGCATCTAAGCTTTTTTTTGGTTTTAGTACTCTGGACAGCACTTTTTTATTGGTGGATGAATTTATCCACCAATCAGCAAGGACAACCCAGGTTGTTCACCAAAAATGGGCTGGCATCTAAACTTACATTCTTGCATTTCAAATAAAGATACCAAGAGAATTAAGAAAATTTGATAATAGGAGTAAATTAGAAAGTTGCTTAAAATTTCATGCTTAATCTGAATCAAAGAAAATTTTTGGGTACAGTATCCCTTTAAAATAAAGCCATATACAAAGTTTTTAATAGCCAGGTGATCACTGTGGTTAGGGTGGCCCTAAGTGCACTTCAAAGTAATATAATTAAACCCAAAGGCCCATATATAGAGGTAGATATAGGCCATAGGTTAGGAACCCAGAGAGGTAGAGACCTTGACGTAAATGTATTTAAGTGGCGATTTCTCAAGCTGAGGCAGACAGGGGTGCACATATGTGCCCCTGTCCGTCGCAGCTCGCCTCTGGCGTCGTGAATTCCCCTGGCGGAATTTATCATTTCACACGAGAGCTATTTTGCGCTTGCGTGCAATCCTGCCCGCGCACAGCCAATCCTGTGCGAGCTGGAGCTGTCAGTCTCCCTGGTTGGAGTAAACTGGGGAGATTGAAATTAGCCACTTAAGAGGCAGTGAAAAGGTAGGGAAGCAGCGATCTTGTGGCCGCTGCTTGTTAAATACGCCGTGCAGGTTCTCTTGTGAGAATTTACAGTCGTAGGCAGACGAAGCCTGCCGAAATGGCTTGATAAATCGTACTGGGAGCTGTACAGCGGGCTGTGAGTTTAGTGACATAGAATGTTTACCCAGTCCAGTTTGAGAGTGTAGTCCATTTCTCTGTTTTGTAGATAGATATAAGGCCTGACGATAAAAAACTTGCTTGCTTTTTTTTTTTTTTTAGACCTTATATTGTATTGAAACTAGAACTTAATCATACTGCGTTTTTCATTTCAGTGTCCAGTATTATTGTGAACAGTTATGCATCATTTTTCTTTAGATTTATTAAATAAAGAAATATGGGCTATGTTGGCTTTACTGAGTTATTCATAGAGTGCTTCTGTGGGATTTGTAACAGCTACTTTAAGTTTATAAATGTTAGTTTAAGGATTGGCCCCAAAGCAGATAATGCTGTGATCTGAGATGCCATCACATAAAATGCAGCATGTCTGCAGAAAGGAGGAACCCATGCAGGAGTTTTTAGTGCTTTTAGCTTTGCAGAGCTGCACCAGATCAAGCTGTTATCTTCAAATAGTGTTCTGCTCTGGCTGCACTGTGTATGTGTTTTTTTTTTTTTTTTTTTTTTTTTTTTTTTTTCCTTAACACGGTTCAGCCAGAGAGAAGCACTGATGAAAGCTAACAGTCAAATGCAGAGGTGCAAAGTAGCAGCACATTGATGACTGGCATCCATGGGTGTGTTGCCTAATTAATCCAATTTCTTTCATGTAATTAGCAAGAGTCCATGAGCTAGTGACGTATGGGATATACATTCCTACCAGGAGGGGCAAAGTTTCCCAAACCTTAAAATGCCTATAAATACACCCCCTCACCACACCCACAATTCAGTTTTACAAACTTTGCCTCCCATGGAGGTGGTGAAGTAAGTTTGTGCTAGATTCTACGTTGATATGCGCTTCGCAGCAGGCTGAAGCCCGGTTTTCCTCTCAGAGTGCAGTGAATGTCAGAGGGATGTAAAGATTGTATTGCCTATTTGAATACAATGGTCTTCCTCTAGGGGATCTATTTCATAGGTTCTCTGTTATCGGTCATATAGATTTCTTCTCCTACCTCCCTTTTCAGATCGACGATATACTCTTATATACCATTACCTCTACTGGTTTGGCTATCTACTATATGTAGATGAGTGTCTTAGGGTAAGTAAGTCTTATTTTATTTATGACACTCTAAGCTATGGTTGGGCACTTTATATGTAAAGTTCTAAATATATGTGTTTAAATTTATATTTGCCATGATTCAGGATATTCAGTATTCCTTCTTTCAGACTGCCAGTTTCATTTTTTTGGGAAAATGCTTATGAAGTAATAATTTTTCTTACCTTTAAAAAATATTCAAATTGACTTTTTTCCTTGCGGGCTGTTAGGCTCGCGAGGGCAGAAAATGCTTTAATTTATTGCGTCATTTGTCATTTCCGGCGCCATAGTTGACGCCGGAAGTTTGTTCATGGTTGCGTCATTTTTTGACGCATGTGTATTAGACGTTTTTTGCGCCAAAAAATGTGGGCGTTATACTTAGCGCCACTTTTTTCACATTATTTAAGTCTCATTTTTTTGTTGCTTCTGGTTACTAGAGGCTTGTTTGTTTTGCATTTTTTTTTCCCATTCCTGAAACTGTCATTTAAGGAATTTGATAATTTTGCTTTATATGTTTTTTTTTTTTCTTTTACATATTGCAAGATATTTCAAACACTGTTCCTGTATCAAGAAATGCTGAGGGATTCCTGTTGACTGATATCAGTCCTACCAAAGCTAAGTTCATTTATTTTAAAGTTATGAATGTTTATCTTTAGCTATGGTTTGTAATAAGTTATCATGATAAACTTTTACATGCAGAATCCATTAGTATTTATGCTTTATATATTGCTATTCTTTTTACATCTTATGTGCAAGATATACTTAGAAATATATAAGAATATTTTTCTGATTCTATTTTAAAGGCTTTGTCTGACATCCCGCCTTCTAATAAAAATTTTTTCAAACTTCTTTTTTAGTTGATGAAGTTTCAAATGACCAACAACATAATGAATTATCCTTCTCTGATGGTGTTTTTTCTCATTCAGAATTTTTCTTCATCAGATATTATTGACACTAACAAATCTACTTTTTTATTTTTTAATCGAGTACATTTGTTTTTTGTTCAAAAGATGTTGATTATTTTGGATATTGAAGTAACTAGTTCTTTTGATTTTAAAGACTAGCTAACATTTAAATTCTGCTTATTTATCTTCTGTGGTTTCTTCAGAGGTTTTTTTCCAGTTCCTGATACTTGGGAATGGAATAGGCTGAGAATTTTCTTTTAGTCCTTTTTAAGGTTTTTTTTTTTTTTTGAAACAGCTTTATTGTAAGAAAGAAAATAAGGTTACAAAGAGTAGGAGGCGCAGCTCCTGAACACCAATTACAACAACAGCTGTGGTTTTTAAGGATAAAGTAGAAATGAAAGGTGCCTACCGGCACAAAAATGGCAGGCCCTCCCAGAATGTCAATTCAGAAAGTTCTGTGATATCAGATGTAGATTGAAAGTCTGTGATAAAGTCCTGTTATAGGATCACAAGAGACTGGGAGGGGACTGCCCAGGGGGCATTACACCCTGACTATCCTTTTTTTAAATAAGTACAATACAATTTACTTGAACAATAGATGAACCCCCCGCCCCGCCCGCACACAGAATGTAATTGTGTTAGATATGAGACGTTTTTGGATCCCGTTGCTAGCATGTTATGCAGAATTGTTATATAGAAAATGTCCTGGCTTTTTTTTTTTGGGGGGGGGGGAAACTATCTGGAGCCCTTGTGTTTGTTTTGGATGTAAGTGGCCTAGAGTTGGGAGAATTCCTCATGAGTCCATTTTATCGTTTTTGAGGAAGTAGTATTCCTCTATTTCTAGTATTTTCGAAACTTTTGCGGACCACATGCGCACTGATGGGGCTTCCCTACTCCTCCAGTTCTTAGCTATCAGTACTTTGACCCCATTGGTCATAATATTGAGTAGATGTAACTATGGTTTATATTTAAGAGTGGTGGGGGGCTTATGTAATAACCATATCAGGGGGTCGATCGGGAATTGGGTTGTTAATATGGTCTCCATTTCGGAGATAACATTCCTTCAGAAGTTCTGGATGCTGTTACACCACCACCACATGTGGGCGGTATCACTATTAGCATGTCCGCAGCGCCAACATTTGTTGCTTTGGGTAGGGAAAAGACGGTGAAGCTTCCTCGGGGTTAGGTACCATCTATGCAAAAGTTTAAAGTTGACTTCTTGTATTGAGGCTGAGATAGAGGACTTTTTTGTGCCTTGGAACATTAGTCTACTCGTGTGGGGTAATATGATGACTCCTAGGTCCCTCTCCCAACTTTCTAGGTAAGGGGGAATATGGCCTGGAGGGGTGTGTGTTAGGATCTTATATATATATATATATATATATATATATATATATATATATATATATATATATATATATATATATATATATATATATATATATATATATATATATATATATATATATATAATAGAAAGTGTGTGTCGTATGGTGGGATCTTGGACGCAAAGGGATTCGAAAGAGGTCAGGGGTCTGATCATATTCCTATGTCCCTGGTGTTTGGTGATAAAGTGGGTTACCTGAGCGTAGGTGAACCAGTTTGCGAAACAATCAAGGCCTTTTGTTATCAAGTTGTGTCATGAGAGAAGGGTTTCGTTGCTAGTTAGGTCATGTATTGTGAGGTCTCTGTTTGTGGCTTCTGTGATGGTTTGTGCAGTGTAGGGTCTAGTAGTGAATTCTCAGTTTTCTATCAGTGAGGTCAGGGGCGAAGGAATTGACGAGATAAAGTGAGTTGTATTGATTGTGTGTTCCCAGACCTGAAAAGTTTCCTGAATTATTGGGTTGGTTGTGCTGATGGATTTGAATAGGTGGGTGCTGCTCCAGCATAGCCTTCCTAAATGAGGTTTATCCATCATTAGGTGTTCTAGTGTGACCCACCGTTTGTGATTGTAGTGGATATTCCAGTCTACTATGCGTTTGTAAAAAGATCGCCTTTCGGTAGGCGGCGAGGTCAGGGACCCCCAGGCCCCCTTGTGTTTTGGAAAGCAGCATGGTTTGTCTATTAATTCTGGGCGGTCTGCAATGCCAAATGAAGTCGCTGTATGCTTTCTGGAGGGAAGGGAGATATGTCTTAGGGAGGGGAATCGGTAATGTCTAGAGGAGGTATAAAATGCGCGGAAATATGTTCATTTTAATGGTTTTGATGCGTCCTAACCACGTTAATTTTTTAGAACCCCATGAGGAGAGATCTCGTATTATGTTGTGCTTGATGGGGATGTAATTGAGGTGAAATAAATCGTCGTGCAAAGAAGTCTGGTGAATACCCAAGTACCTCAGGGAATGCACCAGGTGAAAGAGGAAACCAGTGCTTCCAGTGAAGAGCCCTTCATGTTAACATTTTAAAATTTCTGATTTAGACATGTTAATAACAAAGTTAGAAAGGTGTTTAAAGGTAGCGAATTCCCTGAGAAGGTGGGGTATTGAATGTTCGGGGTTGGTGAGAGTGAGGAGCATGTCATCGGCGAATAATGACACTACGTATTTGTGGTTTTTGATGTTGATGCCTGTTATCTGAGGGTTCTGCCTAATCTTAATTGCTAATGCTTCAATGACACAGGCGAATAAGAGGGGGGATAAGGGGCAGCCCTGGCGTGTGCCGTTGTTGATATGGAATGGGGGGGGGGGATAGTGTCCCATTAACTAACAATCTGACCATAGGACGGGAGTATAAGGAAAAGATCCTCGTGAGGATCTTTGTGCCTAGCCCCATATGGGCCAACACGGCCCGCATGAAGTCCCAGGCAACACGGTCAGAGGCCTTCTCTGCGTCGGTGGATAGTATCACAGAGGGAATATTTTTAATTTTAGCATACTGAATCAAATTTAAGGCCCTGACCGTGTTGTCTTTTGCCTCCCTTCCAGGCACGAATCCGACCTGGTCTAAATGGATCAGTTCATTCTGTGTGCTAATATGCGAGCATATATTTTAACATCGGTGTTCAATAGCGATATTGGCCGGTAGTTACTGTGTAGATCTTGGGGTTTATTTGGTTTGGGGATTAAAATTATGTGGGCTTCCAGTGCGGAGGGGGGGAACAATTTGCTTTCATCTATGGATTGAAAGTATTTTAACATGTGAGGAGTAAGTATGTCTTGGAAGGTTGAGTAGTATTTGTCGCAGAAGCCATCTGGATCTGGCGCTTTTCCGTTGGGCAGATGCTTCAAGGCTAGTTGGAGTTCAGACACGGAGATGGGGTTTTCTAGTTTTTCTTTCTGTAGATCGTTTATTTGTGGCATATTTAGTTTAAGGTATCCTTCTATTAATTGTGTCCTGGTTGGGGTTTGGAGTGGGGTTTGGAGTGGGTTTCCAGTATCAGTGGGACGTATGTTGTATAGTTTCTGGAAGAAGAATTTGAAGGTTTTAGAGGTGGAGAACTGGGGGTTACCTCTGTTATCCTTAATCTGCATTATATATTTTTGGTGTGTTTTCTGTTTGAGGTATCTCGCTAACAGTCTGCCTGACTTATTTCTACCTTCATAGTTTTTTTTTTTTTGTTGAGTGAATAAAGCTTGTATTTTATGTGTCTTGTCGAGATGGGAAGCTAGAGTCTGTCTGAGCGCCGTGATTTCCTCTAACAGGTTTCTATCGTTCGGGGATTCCAAATGAAGTATTTGTGATATCAGGGAGGTTTTGTGTTCTCTCTTGGGTTTTTTTTTTTTTTTTTAAACAATTTTTATTGAGGAATTATATGATACAGTTGACATGTTTTTGTAGAAATAAAAGATACAATGACAGGTTGAGATTTCAAAGACATGCTTGTAAATCCTAAGTGGTAGTCCTCATTTTTCATCCCTTTAAATAACAGTGCAGACCACTCATGGGTCTTCCCTATTGTGAGATAAACATAAAGATAGGGATTGTGTAATAATAATAATGCAGGAAGATAATAAAGAAAGTAATAACAAGGAGGGGGGAAACTTCTGGGATTAAACATACACATTAAACAGCAAATGCATCAGATCTGTCATGATTATCTCAGCTTAGGTTAACAGCATGTTTGTCCATAATTGAGATATGTTTGTCAACCCAAATGAACAGAACAACCATAGAGAGAATCGGACAAAAGCAAGCCATATGTTGTCATACAATAAATGCAACAGATATGTTTCATGGTTGTTTCAGTGTAAAATATCAGTATATGTGTCGTTAAATGAATTATGTATGTTAACCCATATAAACAAAACAGTGATAAAGGAAAAAAAAAAAAAAGGGGGAAAGACCATATAAAAACGAGCCATAAATTGGAACCAAGATATGGTAAGAGCTTGGTGTGATGGGAGGATCAGAGGGGGAGAAAAGCATGGGGTCCTGTAATTCCACTTAAAACACATAACCAATAGATAACATTTTATGCTTGATGAATCCTAGCTTAAGTGTATATGCGAGTCAAAGAGCCCCAATCTTAATATCAGGTAGGCATTCATTCTCCAGGAGGAGCATTTAGGTTTGGGTTAGTGATAACTTTATCTACCCCTATTCTATGCGTAGTAAAACAAGGTAATATACCGGACTGGGCAGATTCTCAAATCGCTAATACCGTGTGTCATATATGGCTCACATACACATTGTTCATAACAATACCAACCAGCTAATAATATTAAACTGAAAACAGTGTAAATCATCACTAAAATTAAAGTATAAATTCTGCACCCAGCAACTTAATTATGTACACTTTGCCATAAAATTATTCTGCCTGAAAATTGCAATAAACAGTAACTGTGCTGGATAATAGAATCGAAGTTGTAGGCTATCAACCCCCTGAGTCCAGTTGGCCATAATAGGTGATAGTAGCGTGAGTGTTTATGCGGCAGCCTCCAGGCCAGTTCGTATGGGTCTGCGGGACACAAAGCCCAATAGTGTTTCGTGTGGCTAAAGGAGCAGGTACCTCAGTCGTGATGTCGAGTGTCCCAGGGGAAAGAGCCGGCTTATAGCCGCGATCTGTTGGGCGCGGTGGTGTGTCTCTGGCTATGTGACGGGTTCCATGTAATAGTCCCGTCCTGGGTGCTCTCAGTGGAATCTCCACCTTGGTGCGGTCTGGCCCAAGATCCTTATACTGAAGCCGCGATGCCGTACCCTCCACTACCATTTGTTGTGATACAGCACTAACGGGTAGGTTCAGAGGTTTCCAGGGATCTGCAGTCACCGGAGTTGGTTCCAGAGGTGTGTCCGCTTGGTGATGATCCTCATTCAGCTGCGTTTTAGCATTCTTGCTTGGAGTAGAGGTCGGCCGTAGTATGGTCTGTGTGGTAACCTTGCAGGCTTCAGAAAATAGATCTGTTTCTGATGCGTTCGCCACGCTGGGCGGCTTCTGTGTAGCTGGAGGTGGGTCAGTAGTGATAGAGCCTATCTGGACATTTTCCTGTGAGGGATCGTTAGTATGTTTTGTGCTCTCTTGCTCTGCTTCTAGGCGCTGCAATAAGTATTCAAATGGGGCTCTCTCTATCAGTTGTAGCATACGTTCAGTGAATCTTGCCATGTGAGCTTCGTGACGTAGCTGGCTAACCTCATCCGCCATATTGGATATTCTTTGTTTGCTGTACTTAGTTTTTAAGCAAGGTTATACTTTAGTTAGTGGAACAAAGCTTCAGCCCTCTGATCCTTTAGGGCTGGGTGAAAATGAAGAAGTGGTAAGTCGGGATGTTCCGACGGCACCAATAACCCGTTTCTTCCCGGCGGGGGGGGTGGATACCTATCAGTGGGCCGCTGCCCTAGGCCATAAAGTTCCGAGCTGAGTCTCCAAAGTCATGTAAACGGCAAGAAGGATATTTATGAGACCACAACTACCAGAGTCGTAGTGTCTGTATGATATTTGGTTGGTTTCTTGTCGTTTAGACACAATAATCAGCGGATTAGTGTCAATTCTGCTGGAGCCTTCAGAAGTTGCGTCTTATCCAAGACACTGCACGGACACGCCCCCCGTTCTCTCTTGGTTTTATTCAAGTGGGCCTTAAGTGCTATCAAGTCCCCCCTAATAACGCTCTTTTGTGCCTCCCAAAGAGTATGAACTTGAGTCTCGGGTTGAGAGTTATGTACAAAGTACTCTGTGAGAGATTCTGTCAGTTTGGCGGTCACCCCCGGTTCTGTCAGTCAGTGTTCATCGAGTCTCCAAAGGAAGTCTCTTATGGGTTTAGAAGGCCAAGACATTGAGCATACTATGGAGGCATGGTCAGACCATGTGATTGGGGATATCGTGGCTCAGTTAAATAGAGATAGGCCCCCCACTTCCGCAAACACATAGTCGATTCTGGTGTAAACTCCATGTGGATATGAATAATAGGTATTGTCTTTAGTCTGCGGGTGCAAGGTTCGCCATACGTCTTGGGCCACAATTTTTTCTAAGTGTGATTTAACTTTGGAGATCCTCGATAGTGGTGGGGAAGAATGAAGTGTTGAGCAGTCTAAATTAGGGTTTGCGCAGTGTTCAGGTCTCCGTATATTATGAGTGTGCCCCTCTGTTGGTCCAAGACTAAATTTGTAATTTTTTTTCATGAAGGAATGTTGTGCGGTGTTGGGGGCATATATTGAGACCAGTGTGATAGGTCTCCCGTATAGTAGGCCAGTTAGAAGAAGGTATCTGCCCTCTCTATCTCTAATTGTTTGTATTGACGTGAAGGGTACATTTTTCCTAATTAAGATTCCCACCCCGTTTTTTTTGTTACTACTGTGGGATGCCCAGAAGCATTTACCAAAGGTACGTGTGAAAGTGGAGGGTTCTTTCCCTTTGCGGAAGTGGGTTTCCTGTGGGAACACAAGGTCTGCCTTGAGTCTGTGGAAGTCTTTTGGAGGCTATCGATCTCTTAGAGGGTATGTTCAGGCCTTTTGCATTAATGGATTATATGTTTTTATGTCATTGCTAGCATGGGATCTTGTTCTTAGATTAGCCATTATCTATGTTTTGGGATGGAGTGGTATATTGTGTGGCTACTAGGGTTTCTATTTGTAGTTTTGAAGAAATGCGGGTCTGTGCGCAGGGCGGACCGGGAGGATCCAAACACGGCCTAACCAAGTGGCCGTGCAGTTTTAATATCACTTTAAATAACATATACAAAATCTGGAAACAAAAAACATATAGAAGAAAACATTATTCCAGTAAGACTAACACTTTCCTGAAGTGTGTTTCAGACCTATATGTTTTGGGTACTGGTGAAGTGCGGCTGGTTACCCGTTGGGGCTCAAGCGCTGCTCAGACCTGGAGTTTTCTGGGGTATTTATTCCAGTTTCATTTTAAGAACTGGGTTTTGTTTTTGTTTTTCCAAGTCTATTCATTGTTCCAAAGATAGAAAATCTTTTTGAATTGTCATAAGTGTACCATCTTTTAGAATGGTGTTTATATGGTCTATTCTGCCTTTTTTGGTCAGTGATGGCATTATTTGTTTACAATAGATACAATGGATGCATATCTTCATTTTCTGTTTTTATTCAGATTATTTTTATTTTCTGAGATTCTCTTTTTTTGACAAGCATTACGAATTTGTTGCTTTTCCTTCTGGTCTAGCGACAGCTCTAAGAATCTTTTCAAGGTTCTCAGTGTAACTTATTTGGACGGTATTGTGGTTCTGGCTCAGTCTTTTCGTTCTGTGGAATCTCATACAATTCAACTTTGTTGTTTCTTCAAGACATGGTTAGAGAATCTTTTTATCAAAAGCTCCTTGATTCCTCACACAAGGGTCACCTTTTTTAGATTTCCAGATAGATTGTGTCAATGTTTTTGTCTCTAACAGACAAGTGACAAGTTTATTGGGTTTGTCGGAACCTTCAGTCTCTCTATTATTTCCTTCAAGTTGCTATATATGCATGGAAGTTTTAGGTTTCATGGCTGCAGTATTGGATTCGATTCCCTTTGCTCATTTCATAGGAAACCTTTCCAGTTTATGCCGAATAATGGTGCAGGGATTCTAGGATATCACTTTTTATATCTTTTGAATCCTAATGTTTAACTATCTTTGATTCGGTGGTTAAGATCACCATCATTTAGTTCTACAGGTCTCTTCGGTTCTTTCAACCTGGACCATGATCTCTACAGATGCGAGTCTTTTAGGTTGGGAGGCTGTCTGAGGATCTGTCAGCACAAGGGGTTTGGAAATCTCAGGAGGCGAGATTACCATTTGATATTTTGGAACTCTGTGCATTCTCAGAGTTCTTCAGTTTGGTTTCTTTTTGAAGAAGAGACGTTTGTTTTTTCAGACAGACAATGTCACAACTGTGGCATATGTCAATCATCAGGGTGGGAATATCAGTCCTTGGGCTGTGACAGAAGTATCTCGGATATTTGCTTGGGCTAAATCCAGCTCCTATCTAATTTCTGTGGTCTTTTTCCCAGGTATAGACAATTGGGAAGCGGATTATCTCTGTTAATCAAGCTTTACATCCGGGAGAATGGTCTCTTTACCCAGATATGTTTTTCAATTTTTCAGATGTGAGGGCTTCCAGAAATAGATCTGTTGGCATCTCATCTAAACAAGGAACTTCCCAGGGGCCTATTCAGGTCCGGGGATCCTCAGGCGGAAGTAGTGTATGCATTGACATTTCCTTGGAATTATCAATCTACCTATATTTTTTCATCTCTGGTTCTTCTTTTAAAAGTGATTTTCAAAATCATCAGAGAGCAATCTTTGGTGTGGCTGGTGGCTCCAGCATGGCCACACAGGTTTTGGTATATGGTTCTTGTTCGGATGTTCAGTTGTCAATCTTGGTTACTTCCATTAAGGCCAGACCTTATATCTTAACATTCGTTTTTTTTTCATCAGGAATTCAAATTATTAATTTGATGGTATGAAAATTTAACGCTTAGTACTTAGTCATAGAAGTTTCTCTGACTCGGTGATTAATACTATGTTGCAGGCTCGTAAATCTGTGTCTAGGTAGGATTTATTATCGAGTTTGGAAGATTTACATCTCATGATGCTCTTCTTATGAATTCTCTTGGCATTCTTTTAGAATTCCTAGGGTTTTATAGTTTCTTCATAAGGATTTGTCTGCATGTTCCTTGAAAGGACAAATCTCTGCTATTCCTGTGCTGTTTCACAGTAAGAATTGCTAAATCTTTCTGATATTCATTGTTTTGTTCAGGCTTTGGCTCCTATCAAGCCTGTCATTAAGCCAATTTCTCCTCCTTGGAGTCTTAATTTTGGTTCTGAAGGCTTTACAGGCTCTTCTGTTTGAGCATATGCTTTCTTTGGACATTAATTACTTTCATGGAAAGCATTTTTCTTTTTAGACATCTCTTCAGCTAGAACAGTGTTTAAATATCTGTTCTTTCTTGTGAATCTCCTTTTTCTGATTTTTCATCAGGATAAGGTGGTTTTTGCTTTCCTCATTTCAATTTTTACCTAAAGTTGTGAATTCTAACAACATTAGTAGAGGAATTATTGTCCCTTCCTTGTGTCCTAATCCTAAGAATTCTTTGGTAAGATTCTTACATTCTTTGGATGTGGTAAGAGTTTTGAAATATTATGTTGAAGCTACTCAGGTTTCAGACCGACTTCTAGTCTATTTGTTATCTTTTTTTGGTTTTAGGAAAGGTCAGAAGGCTTCTGCCTTTTCTTTGGCATCTTGGTTAAAGCTTTTGATTCAACATGCTTATTTGGAGTAGGGTTAATCCCTGCCTCAGAGGATTATGGCTCATTCTACTAGGTCAGTTTCTACTTCCTGGACTTTTAAGAATGAAGCTTCTGTTGATCAGATTTGCAAAGCAATGACTTGGTCTTCTTTGCATACTTTTACTAAATGCTACCATTTTGATGTTTTCTCTTCTTCAGTAGCAGTTTTTGATAGAATAGTACTTCAGGCAGCTGTTTCAGTTTGATTCTTCTGCTTATAATTTCAGTTTTTTTCATTATAAAAATTGAAACTTTTGATTTGGGTAGTGGATTAATTTTTCAGCGGAATTGGCTGTCTTTATTTTTATCCCTCCCTCTTTAGTGACTCTTGCGTGGAAGTTCCACATCTTGGGTATCTGCTATCCCATACGTCACTAGCTCATGGACTCTTGCTAATTACATGAAAGAAAACGTAATTTATGTGAGAACTTACCTGATAAATTCATTTCTTTCATATTAGCAAGAGTCCATGAGGCCCACCCTTTTTGTGGTGGTTATGATTTTTTTTTGTATAAAGCACAATTATTCCAATTCCTTATTTTTGATGCTTTCGCTCCTTTCTTATCACCGCACTTCTTGGCTATTCGTTAAACTGAATTGTGGGTGTGGTGAGGGGTGTATTTATAGGCATTTTAAGGTTTGGGAAACTTTTCCCCTCCTGGTAGGAATGTATATCCCATATGTCACTAGCTCATGGACTCTTGCTAATATGAAAGACATGAATTTATCAGGTAAGTTCTTACATAAATTTGTTTTTTCCCATAAAAGCTCAACTTCTAGAGAATTGGCAACATATGTTCCTTATGACATCAACTTCCAATGTGTGAATATATGTATGAATTGAACAAATTTAGCATGTCCTAACATACAATGCTCACAAAGCCCAAAAAGTTAATTTAGCTACTAGAGGGGAAATAAAGTCAATTTTGAGACGTTAAAGGGAGCAATCTCACAACTAAATCCTAGGGGGCGATTTATCAAGGGCCGAACGGCCCCCAGCCCCCCCCCCCCTTGCGAGACTTCAGGCTTGTTGGAAACCGCAGTTATGAAGCAGCGGTCTTAAGACCGCGGCTCCTTAACTTGTCCGCCTGCTCTGAGGCTGCAGACATCAATCTGCCCAATCTCATACCATTGCGCTGATTGACATGAATCTGCAGAGGGCGGCATTGTACAAACGGTTCACAAGAACTGCTTGTGCAATGATAAATACCGACAGCGTATGCTGTTGGCATTCATCGGTGTCTGTCGGACATGATCCGCTGAGCAGGTCATGTTGGACAGACCGATGATAAATCGCCCCCCAGGAATCTTACTTAGTTTATTTTGCTGTAAAAGAGCTCTGACAAATGTGATCCACTATCTCCAGAGTGGCTGTGTATAGTGTTATCTGACTGTACAACATTATGCACATTGATTACTTGCATCAGAGCACCAGTTCCCTTTAAATCTGGCCTATCTGGCAACTAAAGCAACATTCCACCAGATATGGGGTTTATCCCTGACATTCTGCTAACACAATGTTTTAATGATTTTAAAACCTCTACTTTTCAGTTTGTGTAAATGTATTTATTTGTGTAATAAATATATATAGATTTAATACTTCAGTGCAGTTGTTGTGTTAAAGGGCCACTGTAAGTAAATATTTTCTATGCCTGTTACTAACTACCCCAAATACGCTTTTTATCAATAGCATTTCATTAACATATCTCTACCGTATATCAGAAATCTTGTCTGCAAATTTAATTGTTTTCCAAACCCACTCTGTGGGTATCCTTTGCTCTGTACCAATCCGTTTACGAAACCTAGGTTTCAAAATGGCGCTTTAAACACAAAGTTTTTGGTTTAAGTATTTTGAACACACAGTGCTGAAAATAGTGGGCAGGATAACGTGACATCATCGGAGAATAAAAGATATAACATTTAGAACGTTATGAAACTTCGTTTTGGAGAAAATATAGGTCAGTAGGTTTTAATTAATGTTAATTAACTTTAATATGTTAGTTGTTTAGCTTAAAAATTATAACAGAAAGTAATCCTTTAAGCTTTTGTGCATAACATACTTATGCATGCGTGGAGGCAGTAGTGCAACTTTGGTTTACCTTCTGAATTGTTTTAGAAACATATACGTGTGTGATATTTTTTCTTTAGGCTCACTCAAGTCTTTGGCCTCGCTTTCCTCACCAGTTCATATGTTACAAGTCGCGCACGTGCAATATGTTTTTGTTTTTTAAAGGCTTCCTCGAGCGTCTTCAGCCTCGCTAGCCTCACCAGTCCTTTATTTCTTAAATAACCTAAGGACTGGTGAGGCTAGCGAGGCTGAAGACGATAGAGGGAGCCTAAAAAAAAAAAAAAAAAAACATATTGCACGTACGCTGCAGTCATTGTGCGACTTGTAATCTAGGCGATAGAATCGACCTAAAAATGCATTTGAAATTATTTTAATCAAACAGACTAGATTATCTTCTTTACATAACATTTTAAAATTAAACTGTTTATTCCTCTTGCAGCAAAACGTTTAATTGCACCACCTAATAATCTTTCTAATTTGGGGCTACCAAGTACTACTAGGGCAGACTTCCTCCGCAGCGGTTGCATCTGAACAATTTCAGTGAATTTCTTTTTATAAGCGTTATTTGGCAGTGATTCAGCTTTGGCACAGTTAGAAATAAGCAGAGAATTAACAATATGGGACAAATGTAATTCTGTGTTTATCTGTAATTACTTTCCAAAGGAACTTGATTGCTACTTTTTCTTTGCATATTTTGTCCCCGTGTCTTAACAATTATCATATGGAAAAAACCAGAGTAAAATACTGAGTCTGAATTACTGTAACGTTTTCATTTCAAAGTAATATATCCCTTGAACATATTTCTGTATTACCTCATACTCTTGGAATATTATATAATTATTGACAATATAGCCTAATTACATATATTATGTATGTTAGTGTTATTTACTGGGCACACCATCTGGCTGATTTTAATGACTTCCCAGACAATATTTAAAGGACAGTACCTTGCAATTACAAGACACCACTTGTGTCGCTATAGAATAACATATAGTCCAAGCCTTAAAGGGACATGAAACCCCAAATTTCTCGTTCATGGTAGGGCATATAATTTTTTTTTAAACTTTCCAATTTACCTCTTATCAAGTTTGCTTCATTTTCTTTGTATCATTTATAGAAGTGGCAGAAATGCACTACTGGGAGCTAGCTGAACACATTTATAAACCAATGATGAGAGGTATATATTTGCAGCCACCAATCAGTAGCTAGCTCTCAGCAAATTATACAATAAGCAAATTATATAATAGACGTAAATTGGAAAATTGTTTAAAATTGTATGCTCTATATGAATCATGGAGGGATTTTTGTTTGTGTTTTTTTTTTTTTTTTTTTTTTTGTTTTCTTTCATGCCCCTTCTAATGTTTTTAAACAAATTAACATTCTTTTTTTTTTTTCCTGCAATTTTATTTTCCATTAGCCAAGCTCCATATACAGTTATTTATAACTAAACATTTTATATACAAATTTCAAGGTGTTTACTGTCCCTTTTAATCTAAAATTAGCTAAACGTTGAAAAGATCGTTGAAAGTATCGTTACTTTGGCTACTCCGTGTGTGTGTTAAATTTATGCATTTAAAGGGACACTAAACCCAATTTTTTTTTTTTTTTCATTCAGGATTCGGACAGAGTATGCAGTTTTAAGCAACTTTCTAATTTTACTCCTATTAATTTTTCTTCGTTCTCTTGCTATCTTTATTTAAAAAGCAGGAATGTGATGCATAGGAGCTGGACCATTTTTGGTTGAGAACATGGGTTATGCTTGCTTATTGGTGGGTAAATATAAGCCTCCAATAAACGAGCACTATCCATGGGCTAGCTGCTGAGATTTACGTTACTGCTTTTAAAATAAAGATAGCAAGAGAACAAAGAAAAATAATAGGAGTAAATTAGAAAGTTGCTTAAAATTGCATGCTCTACCTGAATCGTGGAAAAAAAATGGGTTCAGTGTCCCTTTAATTTGTGAACTTTCTATATATAAGCCACACATCTATTGGTATTTCCTGTAAGAGCTCTAAAATATTGCTTAAAAAAAAAAATACTGAGTGTGATTTAAACCTATGTACCTGAGCATAGCAGTGATGCACTAAATCCCTTGGGCTATCAAGATGCTTGTTGGTCTTTCAGTAAGTAGTCTTGCATTACAGATCACCTATAGGCGAAGACTATTAGTACACCTTTTACACTTGTCTGGAGAATATTTAAATGAACCTATTCCCTTGAAACTGATAAGGAACAACCTCCCTTTTTAAATGTCTCTCTAACTTTAAAGGGACATAATACTCATATGCTAAATCACTTGAAACTGATGCAGTATAACTGTAAAAAGCTGACAGGAAAATATCACCTGAGCATCTCTATGTAAAAAAGGAAGATATTTTACCTCACAATCTCCTCAGCTCAGCAGAGCAAGTTCTGTGTAAAAAGTTATACTCAACTGCTCCCAGCTGCAGGTAAAAAAATTAAAAGAAATGAACAGCAGCCAATCAGCATCAGCAGTGCTGAGGTCATGAACTCTTACTGTGATCTCATGAGATTTCACTTAACTCTCATGAGATTTCATAGTAAGCTTCCTTTACCTGATTGGTGAAATAAGATGAGAGTGCACGATGCTCATCCCTTCAGATGTCCCAGGACAGACACACTAAAATGCTGCTTAGAAATCCTTCACAATGGGAGGTGGCTACTGAGGAACTTTTGAGGTAAAATATCTTTTCTTTCATGTAATTAGCAAGAGTCCATGAGCTAGTGACGTATGGGATATACATTCCTACCAGGAGGGGCAAAGTTTCCCAAACCTCAAAATGCCTATAAATACACCCCTCACCACACCCACAAATCAGTTTTACAAACTTTGCCTCCTGTGGAGGTGGTGAAGTAAGTTTGTGCTAGATTCTACGTTGATATGCACTCTACAACAGGTTGGAGCCCGGTTTTCCTCTCAGTGTGCAGTGAATGTCAGAGGGATGTGAAGAGAGTATTGCCTATTTGAATTCAATGATCTCCTTCTACGGGGTCTATTTCATAGGTTCTCTGTTATCGGTCGTAGAGATTCATCTCTTACCTCCCTTTTCAGATCGACGATATACTCTTATATTTATATATTTATATATATATATATATATATATATATATATATATATATATATATATATATATATATATATATATATATATATATATATATATATATATATATATATATATATATATACCATTACCTCTACTGATTCTCGTTTCAGTACTGGTTTGGCTTTCTACTACATGTAGATGAGTGTCCTGGGGTAAGTCTTATTTTCTGTGACACTCTAAGCTATGGTTGGGCACTTTTATATAAAGTTCTAAATATATGTGTTTAAACATTTATTTGCCTTGATTCAGGATGTTCAACGTTCCTTATTTCAGACAGTCGGTTTCATATTTGGGATAATGCATTTGAATAAATGAATTTTTTCTTACCTTAAAATTTGACTTTTTTCCTGTGGGCTGTTAGGCTCGCGGGGGCTGAAAATGCTTCATTTTTATTGCGTCATTCTTGGCGCGGACTTTCTTGGCGCAAAAATGTTCATTTTTTTGATGTTTTTGCGCCAAAAAATGTCGGCGTTACCCGATGTGGCGCCAAAAGCATTTAGGCGCCAAATAATATGGGCGGCTTTTTTGGTGCTAAAAAATTTGAGCGTCATTGTTGTCTCCACAATATTTAAGTCTCATTATTTATTGCTTCTGGTTGCTAGAAGCTTGTTCATTGGCATTTTTTTCCCATTCCTGAAACTGTCATTTAAGGAATTTGATCATTTTTGCTTTATATGTTGTTTTCTATTACATATTGCAAGATGTCTCAGATTGACCTTGAATCAGAAGCCACTTCTGGAAAAACGCTTAACTGAGTTTCAGTTCTACCAAAGCTAAGTTCATTTATTTTAAATGTTTATCTTTAGCTATGGTTTGTAATAAGTTATTATGAAATACTTTTACATGCAGAATCCATTAGTATTTATGCGTTATATATTTCCATTCTTACATCTTATGTATAAGAAATATTTAGAAGATTTATAAGAAATATTTTTCTGATTCTATTTTAAAGGCTTTGTGTGACTTCATGCCTTCTAATAAAATTCTTAGGTCTTTTTCACTCCTTTTAATTTTTTGAAGTTTCAAATGACCAACAATATACTGATTTATCCTTCTCTGATGATGTTTTTTCTCTTTCAGAAATTTTCTTCATCAGATGTTGACACTAACAAATCTACTTTTTTTATTATTTTTCTATTATTAAAGTACATTTGTTCTTTGATGAAAAGGTGTTGATTATTTTGGATATTAACTTAACTAGTTCTTTAAGACTAGCTGACACTATTTCTGCCTATTTATTTCTTCTGTGTTTTCAGAGGTTTTTCTTTCCAATTCCCCATTCTAGGGAATGGAATAGGCTGATAATTTTCTTTTATTCCTTCTTCAAAGGTTTTAAACTATATTCTTTGCCAGCAGTTAAATTCAATTTGGAGGGTTCTCCAATTTATTGGGGCTATCTCTACTTCTACTTCTACTAATTATGCTATTTTTTCTATAGCAAAATAGTATTTATTTTCCTTTAGATAGTTGTATCTTATGTATGGAAAATTATTTCGCTTCAGGTACTTTTTCTTGGTCCTGTGATTTATTTGGATATTGCAATTGCTTCATTTTTTCTGTTTACTTTAAGATCAAGTATCAGATTATGATTTATTTTAGCATTGTTAAGGGACAACATTTACTAGACTAGGTGCTGTTGCATTTGTCTTGTTTTGCATTTATTGATTATGCAAGTCCACTGTATTGACTGGTCCTTTAAACTGGACTATCATGCTAATAATTTCATTTGTGTCTTCATTTTATTGAATATCTTCGCAAATGAGGGTTAATCTATGTCTTTAGCTATTTTAGCTAGAAGAATTTTGTGATTTAAAAAAATAAATAAAAAAAAAATCCATATTTCTTTTGTTCTAAGATAATCAATTATTTGTTTTATAATTGGACTCGATTCTTAACTGTTACTCTGGGCTTCAAGATTGAGTTCTAAGACTAAAACTTTAAGCTTATACTAGTTTGGTTGTAATTATTAAGGAACGAATTCCTGAGTTCTTTCCCAAGTAACATGTTTATAATTGGGGTTCGAAATCAGCTCCCTAATATTGCGATGTACGTGCCGTATTCCAGCTTGGCTGGTAAGGGGCAGGTTAAGACTTCTTTGAAATTTATTTGGTTCTATTTTGTCCAAATTTCTTTGATTTTATTCCAGTAAGGCTAACACTTTCTTTAAGTGTGTTTCTGTCCTATATATTTTGGGTACTGTTGAAGCATGGCTGGGCACCCATGGGGTTCAAGCGCTGCTCAGACCTGGAATCTTCTGGGGTATTTCTTCCAGTTCCTTTTTTAGGAACCGGGTTTGGAGTTTTATTCAAATTATTTTGCCTTTTTATGGTCATTGATAGCATTATTTGTTTTCATTAGATACAATAAATGCATATTTTCATTTTTCTGTTTTTCATTCAGATTATTTTCTGAGGATGCGGAATCTCATATGATTCACTTGCTCTTCAGGACATAGTTAGAGGATCTTTTTTTCGAAAGCTCTTGATTCCTCACACAAGGGTCACCTTTTTTAGGTTTCCAGATGGTTTGTGTCACTGTCTTTGTCTCTATCAGACAAGGGATAATTCTATTGGGTTCCGTCTGTCGGTACCTTTCGTCTCTATTATTTCCTTCAGTTGCTATATATGGATAGAAGTTTTAGGTCTTATGGCCACAGCATTGGATTCAATTCCCTTTGCTCATTTTCACTAGAAAGAACCTTTCCAGTCTTTTATGAGTGTTGTTTCTTCTAGAAAATGGTTGGAGGATCAATTTACCAAAAAGTTTGTTGATTCCTCAGACAAGGGTAACCTTTTTAGGTTTCCTGATAGATTCAGTGTCCTTGACTCTGTCTCTGACGGACAAGAGACGTGTGAAATTGGTTTCAGCTTGTCGAAACCTTCAGTCTCAATCTTTCCCTTCGGTAGCCTTATGCATGGAAATTTTAGGTCTTATGACTGCTGCATTGGACGCGGTCCCCTTTGCTCGTTTTCACATGCGACCTCTTCAGCTCTGTATGCTGAACCAGTGGTGCAGGGATTATACAAAGATATCTCAATTAATATCTTTAAAACCGATTGTACGACACTCTCTGACGTGGTGGACAGACCACCATCGTTTAGTTCAAGGGGCTTCTTTTGTTCTTCCAACCTGGACTGTGATTTCAACAAATGCAAGTCTGACAGGTTGGGGAGCTGTTTGGGGGTCTCTGACAGCACAAGGGGTTTGGGAATATCAGGAGGTGAGATTACCAATCAATATTTTGGAACTCCGTGCAATTTTCAGAGCTCTTCAGTCATGGCCTCTTCTAAAGAGAGAGTCGTTAATTTGTTTTCAGACGGACAATGTCACAATTGTGGCATATGTCAATCATCAAGGAGGGACTCACAGTCCTCTGGCTATGAAAGAAGTATCTCGAATTCTGGTATGGGCGGAATCCAGCTCCTGTCTAATTTCTGCGGTTCATATCCCAGGTATAGACAATTGGGAAGCGGATTATCTCAGTCGCCAAACGTTACATCCGGGCGAATGGTCTCTTCACCCAGAGGTATTTCTTCAGATTGTTCAAATGTGGGGACTTCCAGAAATAGATCTGATGGCTTCTCATCTAAACAAGAAGCTTCCCAGGTATCTGTCCAGATCCAGGGATCCTCAGGCGGAGGCAGTGGATGCATTGTCACTTCCTTGGAAGTATCATCCTGCTTATATCTTTCCGCCTCTAGTTCTTCCAAGAGTAATTTCCAAGATTCTAAAGGAGTGCTCGTTTGTTCTGCTTGTGGCTCCAGCATGGCCTCACAGGTTTTGGTATGCGGATCTTGTCCGGATGGCCACTTGCCAACCGTGGACTCTTCCGTTAAGACCAGACCTTCTATCACAAGGTCCTTTTTTCCATCAGGATCTCAACTTCTTAAATTGAAAGGTATGGAGATTGAACGCTTGATTCTCAGTCATAGAGGTTTCTCTGACTCTGTGATTAATACTATGTTACAGGCTCGTAAATCTGTATCTAGGAAGATATATTATCGAGTCTGGAAGATTTACATTTCTTGGTGTTTTTCTCCTCATTTTTCTTGGCATTCTTTTAGAATTCCTAGAATTTTACAGTTTCTTCAGGATGGTTTGGATAAAGGTTTGTCTGCAAGTTCCTTGAAAGGACAAATCTCTGCTCTTTCTGTTCTTTTTCACAGAAAGATTGCTAGTCTTCCTGATATTCATTATTTTGTACAAGCTTTGGTTCGTATAAAACCTGTTATTAAAGGGACAGTCTACACCAGAATTTTTATTGTTTTAAAAGATAGATAATCCCTTTATTACCCATTTCCCAGTTTTGCATAACCAACACAGTTATAATAATATACTTTTAACCTCTGTGATTATCTTGTATCTAAGCCTCTGCAAACTGCCCCTTTTTTCAGTTCTTTTGACAGACTTGCAGTCTAGCCAATCAGTGCCTGCACCCAGATAACTTCTCGTGCACAAGCACAGTGTTATCTATATGAAATACGTGAACGAACACCCTCTAGTGGTGAAAAACTGTTAAAAATGCAATCTGAAAGAGGTGGGCTTCAAGGTCTAAGAAATTAGCATATGAACCTCCTAGGTTAAGCTTTCAACTAAGAATACCAAGAGAACAAAGCAAAATTGGTGATAAAAGTAAATTGGAAAATTGTTTAAAATTACATGCTCTATCTGAATCATGAATTTTATTTTGGCCTAGACTGTCCCTTTAAGTCAATTTCTCCTCCTTGGAGTTTGAATTTGGTTCTGGGGGCTCTTCAAGCTCCTCAGTTTGAACCTATGCATTCACTGGACATTAAATTACTTTCTTGGAAAGTTTTGTTTCTTTTGGCCATCTCTTCTGCTAGAAGAGTTTCTGATTTATCTGCTCTTTCTTGTGAGTCTCCTTTTCTGATTTTTCATCAGGATAAGGCGGTGTTGCGAACTTCTTTTAAATTTTTACCTAAGGTTGTGAATTCTAACAACATTAGTAGAGAAATTGTGGTTCCTTCATTGTGTCTTAATCCTAAGAATTCTAAGGAAAGATCGTTGCATTCTTTGGATGTAGTTAGAGCTTTGAAATATTATGTTGAAGCTACTAAAAATTTCCGAAAGACTTCTAGTCTATTTGTTATCTTTTCCGGTTCTAGGAAAGGTCAGAAGGCCTCTGCCATTTCTTTGGCGTCTTGGTTAAAGTCTTTGATTCCTCATTCTTATGTCGAGTTGGGTAAAACTCCGCCTCAAAGGATTACAGCTCATTCTTCTAGGTCAGTTTCTACTTCCTGGGCTTTAGGAATGAAGCTTCGGTTGATCAGATTTGCAAAGCAGCAACTTGGTCTTCTTTGCATACTTTTACTAAATTCTACCATTTTGATGTGTTCTTCTTCTGAAGCAGTTTTTGGTAGAAAAGTACTTCAGGCAGCTGTTTCAGTTTGATTCTTCTGCTTATATTTTCAGTTTTTTTCATTATAAGATTTAAACTTTAATTTTGGATGTGGATTATTTTCAGCGGAATTGGCTGTCTTTATTTTATCCCTCCCTCTCTAGTGACTCTTGCGTGGAAGATCCACATCTTGGGTATTCATTATCCCATACGTCACTAGCTCATGGACTCTTGCTAATTACATGAATGAAAACATAATTTATGTAAGAACTTACCTGATAAATTCATTTCTTTCATATTAGCAAGAGTCCATGAGGCCCACCCTTTTTTGTGGTGGTTATGATTTTTTTTGTATAAAGCACAATTATTTCAATTCCTTATTTTTTATGCTTTCGCACTTTTTTCTTATCACCCCACTTCTTGGCTATACGTTAAACTGATTTGTGGGTGTGGTGAGGGGTGTATTTATAGGCATTTTGAGGTTTGGGAAACTTTGCTCCTCCTGGTAGGAATGTATATCCCATACGTAACTAGCTCATGGACTCTTGCTAATATGAAAGAAATTAATTTATCAGGTAAGTTCTTACATAAATTATGTTTTTTTACATAGAGATGTTCAGGTGATATTTTCTAGTCGGCTTTTTACAGCTATGCTGCAGCACTTTCAAGTGTTTAAACATTTAGGTATTATGGCCCTTTAAGGATTATTCCTGTAAAATGTTTGTGCTTGATAAAAAATGTTTAAACTCTGGGTAACGCCTCCCCCCCCACAAGGTTTAAAGGGATAGGAAAGTAAAAATTAAACTTGCATGATTCAGATAGATCATGCTATTTTTAAGACCCTTTTAGATTCGCTTCTAGTTTCAAATGTGCTTCATTCTCTTAGTATCCTCTGAAAAATAATATGCACATATCCTACACTAGTGGGAGCTTGCTGCTGATTGGTACCTGCACACAGTTGTCTCTTGTGATTGGCTGTCTTCAGCAAAGTATAATAAGATAATGAAGCTAATTTGATAAAAGAAGTAAATTGGAAACTTGTTTTAAATTGTATGTTGTAACCAAGTCATGTGAGAGAATGTTGTGGTTTGCTGTCCCTTTAAATACTTGAAAGGAATGTACCCAACAACAAAGAATAACGGAGGTGGTTTTCTTTGTATTATGATTAAACCATCTTGGTAGTGACGTTTAGCTGAGAGATCTCCTGTGAGCAAATTGGCTAAGAGATTTTACCCTGAATATTCACTATCCCATAAAACAAGCTAATACTTTTTTTTAACTTATTTACTGCTTTTATGACTATTACTGATCTTGATTTTCTGTTTGGTTCTTGCGGTACTGTCAACTGTTATATTCTCCACAGACTTCCTACTAGTGGAATTACAAAGTATTGAGCAATGAAGGTTGTGGTGAGATCTTCAGAATATCACCCCAGTTTATTTTTTTTTTTTTTTTTTTAAATAAATAATTTAGTAGTAAAAACCAAGAAGAAAACTGATTTAAGACAATTATACACTTATGGCGTTTCACAACAAGTATTTTGTTTCTGTATTTATTTTCACTTTTATCCAAAACCTTAATAATAAGCATAAAAGTGTTCAATATCAAACGTCCCTCACAAAGTGCTTGCTGCAGGCCTCTGCAAGTATCCTTTCACTCCAGCAAAACAAAATCAGCAGCAGCACTTCAGTATGCTTTTATCCATTATTTATTGCAACATGTGGATGGATATAAGTATACTGAAGTGCTACTGCTGATTTTGTTTAAACCCCCCCCCCAAAAAAAAAAACCTAATACCAGCTACATCAGTGAGTGAAATACTGATGGTATGGCTGCCCTGCAGACATTGGGGAACAACGCACAATACCAGCTACATCAGCGTAATACTGACTGGATGGCTGCCCTGCAGACATTGGGGGAACAACGCACAATATCAGCATAATACTGACGGGATGGCGGCCCTGCAGACATTTGGGAACAACGCACAATACCAGCTACATCAGTGTAATAAGGACGGGATGGCGGCCCTGCAGACATTGGGGAACAACGCACAATACCAGCTACATCTGCGTAATACTGACAGGATGGCGGCCCTGCAGACATTGGGGAACAACGCACAATACCAGCTACAACAGCGTAATACTGACGGGATGGCGGCCCTGCAGACGTTGGGGAACAACGCACAATACCAGCTACATCAGTGTAATACTGACGGGATGGCGGCCCTGCAGACATTGGGGAACAACACACAATTGGTATTAACAAACCTAAATGTGTGCTGCGCTTAACGTTTATAATGGGAATCTTTAGTAATTGAAACTACGCTAACTGCTTTGAAAAAACACAATTTACATTTGTTTGGTGTCTGCAAACTTTCTCTGTTCTATTTAAAGATTTTTTTATTTTCAATCTTTAAACTGTACAACTGCAATTTTTAAAGTTTATTCTTTTTAAAGGGACATGAAATAAAAAATGTAATGACTCGGATCAAGCATACAATTTTAAACAACTTTCCAATTTACTACTTTTAACAAATTTGCTTCATTCTATTATTATCCTTTTGTTGAAAAACATACCTAGGTAGGCTTAGGAGCAGCAATGCAGTACTCGGAGATGGAATGGTTAAGGTGAGCCATTGCCAAGAAGTCTACCTGTGCAGCCAACAGTCACTAGCATTGCTGCTGCTGAGCCTACTTGGGTATTCTTTTCAACATATCAAGCAATTGAAGCAAATTTGATGATAGAAGTAAATTAGGAAAGATGTTTAAAACCTGAATCATGAAAGTTTAATCCAGTGATTTTCAAAAATTTTTTTTTGCCGTGGCACACTTTTTTACATTTAAAAAAATCCTGCGGCACACCACCATCCCAAAATTTTACAAAATCACACATTGTAGCCTAATACAGCATATATTAGACATAATGATTGTCTGTGAATGAATGTCAATATGTCATGGTTGTAAATGATGCCTGCCTGTCTGCCTAATGAGCCTGTCACATCAAAACAAGCAAAATGTAAAAAATATGTCACACTGTTCTCAGTCTGCCGTGGCACACTGGTTGAAAAACACTGGTTTAATCTACTGAAGATAATGATAATATTTTTTATACAGTATAGAAGAGCTTAAAGTGATAGTAAAGCAAATAAATGGGATTACTTCATGCTGTAAGTTCCTTTCTTTGTAGCGTTCACCGTGCTGAGCGCCTCAGGCAGCCCATGGCAGAAAAATGCGTTTTTTTTTTTCTCCCCCCCCCCCCATTGAGGGGATGTTTCCACCTCTTAGCCAGTAGCTGTGTGGGCCAGTTGGCATTATGCTGGATAGCTAGCACGCTATTGGCTAAGATCACCTCACTGCAAAAATAGCGTTCTGCTGCAGTTGGCCTGAGGCGCTCAGTGCACCGAACACTGCAGACAAAGGAACTTTCAGCATGAATTATGTTATACTTCATGACTGAAAGTCTCCTTTATTTGTTGCACTGGTAAATCCTAGCGTTTCAAAAAAAATTATCATCACTTTAAGCTAATCTAAATTTCTAATGATGATGTTTATGGCAATTACATCCTTTAGCTAGATATCACAACCTTATAACTACTCTGTGCACTTACTATCAGTGCAATGGCCATACTACTAATACGAGACATAAACACAATTGCAAGTGGTCACCAGTATTCAAACAGAGAAATTATATATATATTTTTTAAATATTTAAGGATAACAAGGGAGAGGAGCTTTATAATTTTTTTTTTTTGCTGAAGGTTACACATTGATTTGGTAAAACATAGACGGATGCAGTAAAAACCACCTATTGGTGCTGTGTGCATGCCAGTTTGAGTAATTTGATATGATTTGGCTATTTTTAAAACTGACATTCTTTTCTTGTTCATCTGGTCAATTAACTAACAAACCTGACCTGTTTGGAAATATTGCTACATCAGTAAATTTCTACCAGTTTTGCAAGTTTTTTCCAATACCTCTGGTCTGTTTTGCTCTGAAGTAAAACCTTGAAATGAAAAACATTGTGTAACGTAAAGTGCATTTTCTTTACTGCCATGCGTGGGGTGTTGTTCCCCCCACACGTGTTTTAAACTCTGCTACAAAATTGTAACTTTTTTTTTTTTTTTTTTTTTTTTTTCTTTGTATTTCAGTGCAGCAGAATGGAGTAAGACATTGCTCCTACACAGCATCTAGAAAACACCTATATATTAATAAAGACACTAAGGTCATATGCCAGGGTTTCACAGGAAAGCAGGTACTTTATATTAAGTTGTTGGTTTTTTTTTATTTAATCTAGGTTTATCTATATCCATCATGGTTTTTGTTTAAATTTTTTTTTTTTTTTTGGCTCTTAGAACACAGAACTGCGGTCACATCAATACAATATTAAAAAGGAAGGGGAACAAAAACTTTTGTGATAAATGTGAATCCTGGTCATATCTAATTGCAATCTGGTACCATTGTGTATTTTTAACTAGAAATCTATTTTTTAGGGTTAAAGGGATACTAAAGCCAATATTTTTTTTTATTTATTTTTTATGATTCTGATAGAGCATGCAATTTTCTAATTTACTCCATATTTTTTTTATTTGTTCTCTTGCTATCTCTATTTGAAAAGCAGGAATGTAAAGATTAGGAGCCGGGCTATTAGCATTTTTGGATAGCGCTTGCTTATTGGTGGCTAAATATAGAGAACAAAGAAAAATTGATAAAAGGAGTAAGTTAGAAAATTGCTTAAAATTGCTGCTCTATCTGAATCGTGAAAAAACACAATTGGGCTTAGTATCCCTTTAAGTGCCCTTACATATTTTCCATAGCAACTGTAAGACTAAATTGACCCGGTCTCAAAAAAGATGTATTTTGTATAATTTTATTTTCAAGGGACCTAAAGATAAAAATTGACCCTTCATGGATAATACAGAGCATGCAAATCTTTTTGTTTAAGGAACAGAAATGCACTACTGGGAGCTAGCTGGTGATTGGCGGCTACACACATGCATTATATTGTCATTTGCCCACCAGATGTGTTCAGCTAGCTACTAGTAGTGAGTGCAGAGGTTAGTGTTCATCAAAGCAGCATGCAAAGATGTTACATGTGGTTAAACATATACTGTAGTGTGCAGGCAGGAGCACAATAGTAAAATCCCTGACATAATAGAGCTTTTTTTTATATACATATGTCCCTTTTTTAACTATTTTAAAAAACTTGTGTGCATATTGCTTTAAGTAACCTGCAGTTTACCTGACTCTTCCACATTCTTCAAAGGGATTGACTTGAGCAGCACTCAAGCTAATTTAAATCTGTCTGTAATAAAGGTAAACATACTCAGGAGGGTTTTTCACGGAGAATATCCCTGAATTGCGTTTTGATTTGTTAACCACAACATTTGGGATATAGAATTTTCTGATGTAGTTAGTGCTTTAATTGCCGATTTTATACTTTGATTATAAGAAAGTGGGCATTCATGTCAAATTAACTATTGTAATATGAGTAGGGCTCACCTTGACTCTTAAAGTGATGGTAAATCCTAGTGTTTGTGAAACACTACAATTTACCATTGGAACAAATAAAGGGGATTGACTTTCAGTCAAAGTATAAAATACTTTATGCTGAAAGTTCCGTTAGTCGTTTGCCGCACTGAGCACCTCAGGCAGCCCACAGCAGAATGCCATTTTCCTGTGAGGTGATGTTTCCACCTCTTAGCAAATGGCTGTCTGGCCCAAGCTGTATAGCCCACAGGGTTATTGTTTAAGAGGTGGGTTATTGTTTAAGAGGTGGAAAAGTCACCTCTCAGCAAAATGGCTTTCTGTTGTGTGCTGCCTGAGGCGCTCAGTGTGGCGAACTCTTCAAACCAATATTTTATACTTCATGACTGAAAGTCAATCCCCTTTATTTGTTCCAATGGAAAAATCCTAGTGTTGCTAGGATTTACCACCACTTTAAGCTGTTGAGATGACAAATATTTTAAAAATGTCATATATTAAATTGCCAGAGAAAAAAGCTAATATTTTTGCTATACTCACTTTTTTTTTTTTTTTTCTTTCTTTTTTTTAGGGCACATTTCATAGTCAACAGGCTTTGGAATATGGCACCAAGTTAGTTGGTGGGGTCTCGCCAGGCAAAGGTGGGAAAACCCATCTAGGCCTTCCTGTCTTCAACTCTGTGGCTGAGGTAATTGCTGAACCATAACAGAAGTGGCCTTCTAAAGTCTTTTGTATTTACTGCTGGAACATTTATAAACTAAAATCCAAATCTACACATCAAATTCAGATGTCGAGACATTTAAAAAAAACTGATTTTAATATTTATTTTTCTTCTGTTAAGTGTGATCAGTCCACGGGTCATCATTACTTCTGGGATATTACTCCTCCCCAACAGGAAGTGCAAGAGGATTCACCCAGCAGAGCTGCATATAGCTCCTCCCCTCTACGTCACTTCCAGTCATTCTCTTGCACCCAACGACTAGATAGGATGTGTGAGAGGACTATGGTGATTATACTTAGTTTTATATCTTCAATCAAAAGTTTGTTATTTTAAAATAGCACCGGAGTGTGTTATTACCTCTCTGGCAGAGTTTGAAGAAGAATCTACCAGAGTTTTGCTATGATTTTAGCCGGAGTAGTTAAGATCATATTGCTGTTCTCGGCCATCTGAGGAGTGAGGTAAACTTCAGATCAGGGGACAGCGGGCAGATGAATCTGCATAGAGGTATGTAGCAGTTTTTATTTTCTGACAATGGAATTGATGAGAAAATCCTGCCATACCGATATAATGTCATGTATGTATACTTTACACTTCAGTATTCTGGGGAATGGTACTTCACTAGAATTACACTGTAAGAAATACATAAAGCTGTTTAATAACTAGAGATTATGTTTAACGTTTTTGCTGGAATGTAAAATCGTTTTCATTTGCTGAGGTACTGTGTGAATAAATGTTTGGGCACTATTTTTCCACTTGGCAGTTGCTTAATCTGTTTTTCTGACAGTTTCTGTTCTCCCTCACTGCTGTGTGTGAGGGGGAGGGGCCGTTTTTTGGCGCTTTTACTATGCATCAAATATTTCAGTCAGCAACTCATTGTATTCCCTGCATGATCCGGTTCATCTCTACAGAGCTCAGGGGTCTTCAAAACTTATTTTGAGGGAGGTAATTTCTCTCAGCAGAGCTGTGAGAATTATAGTTTGACTGAGATAAAAAACGTTTATTCTGTAATTTGTTTCCTGCTTTCAGAATTTGTTATCCTTGCTAATGGGATTAAACCTTTGCTAAAGTTGTGTTGTTTACAAGGATTGAGGCTATAACTGTTTCAATTTATTAATTTTCAACTGTCATAGATCTTCTGTGCTTCTTAAAGGCACAGTACGTTTTAATATTATTCTAATTGAATTGTATTTCCAAGTTGCAAGTTTATTTGCTAGTGTGTTAAACATGTCTGATTCAGAGGATGATACCTGTGTCATTTGTTGCAATGCCAAAGTGGAGCCCAATAGAAATTTATGTACTAACTGTATTGATGCTACTTTAAATAAAAGTCAATTTGTACAAATTGAACAAATTTCACCAAACAACGAGGGGAGAGTTATGCCGACTAACTCGCCTCACGTGTCAGTACCTACATCTCCCGCTCAGAGGGAGGTGCGTGATATTGTAGCGCCGAGTACATCTGGGCGGCCATTACAAATCACATTACAGGATATGGCTACTGTTATGACTGAGGTTTTGGCTAAATTACCAGAACTAAGAGGTAAGCGTGATCACTCTGGGGTGAGAACAGAGTGCGCTGATAATATTAGGGCCATGTCAGACACTGCGTCACAGGTGGCAGAACATGAGGACGGAGAACTTCATTCTGTGGGTGACGGTTCTGATCCAAACAGACTGGATTCAGATATTTCAAATTTTAAATTTAAACTGGAAAACCTCCGTGTATTACTAGGGGAGGTGTTAGCGGCTCTGAATGATTGTAACACAGTTGCAATACCAGAGAAAATGTGTAGGTTGGATAAATATTTTGCGGTACCGACGAGTACTGAGGTTTTTCCTATACCTAAGAGACTTACTGAAATTGTTACTAAGGAGTGGGATAGACCCGGTGTGCCGTTCTCACCCCCTCCGATATTTAGAAAAATGTTTCCAATAGACGCCACCACAAGGGACTTATGGCAAACGGTCCCTAAGGTGGAGGGAGCAGTTTCTACCTTAGCTAAGCGTACCACTATCCCGGTGGAGGATAGCTGTGCTTTTTCAGATCCAATGGATAAAAAGTTAGAGGGTTACCTTAAGAAAATGTTTGTTCAACAAGGTTTTATATTGCAACCCCTTGCATGCATTGCGCCGATCACGGCTGCAGCGGCATTCTGGATTGAGTCTCTGGAAGAGAACATTGGTTCAGCTACTCTGGACGACATTACGGACAGGCTTAGAGTCCTTAAACTAGCTAATTCATTCATTTCGGAGGCCGTAGTACATCTTACTAAACTTACGGCGAAGAATTCAGGATTCGCCATTCAGGCACGCAGGGCGCTGTGGCTAAAATCCTGGTCAGCTGATGTTACTTCTAAGTCTAAATTGCTTAATATACCTTTCAAAGGGCAGACCTTATTCGGGCCCGGGTTGAAAGAGATTATCGCTGACATTACAGGAGGTAAAGGCCATGTCCTGCCTCAGGACAAAGCCAAGACTAGACAGTCTAATTTTCGTTCCTTTCGTAATTTCAAAGCAGGAGCAGCATCAACTTCCTCTGCACCAAAACAGGAAGGAGCTGTTGCTCGCTACAGACAAGGCTGGAAACCTAACCAGTCCTGGAACAAGGGCAAGCAGACTAGGAAACCTGCTGCTGCCCCTAAAACAGCATGAATTGAGGGCCCCCGATCCGGGATCGGATCTAGTGGGGGGCAGACTTTCTCTCTTCGCCCAGGCTTGGGCAAGAGATGTTCAGGATCCCTGGGCGCTAGAGATAATATCTCAGGGATACCTTCTGGACTTCAAATACTCTCCTCCAAGAGAGATTTCATCTGTCAAGATTGTCAACAATCCAGACAAAGAAAGAGGCGTTTCTACGCTGCGTACAAGAGCTCTTGTTAATGGGAGTAATCCATCCAGTTCCACGATCGGAACAGGGACAGGGGTTTTACTCAAATCTGTTTGTGGTTCCCAAAAAAGAGGGAACTTTCAGACCAATCCTGGACTTAAAGATCCTAAACAAATTCCTAAGAGTTCCATCGTTCAAGATGGAGACTATTCGGACAATTTTACCTATGATCCAAGAGGGTCAATACATGACCACTGTAGATTTAAAAGATGCTTACCTTCACATACCGATTCACAAAGATCATTATCGGTACCTAAGGTTTGCCTTCCTAGACAGGCATTACCAGTTTGTGGCTCTTCCATTCGGATTGGCTACAGCTCCAAGAATCTTCACAAAGGTTCTGGGTGCTCTTCTGGCGGTACTAAGACCGCGGGGAATCTCGGTAGCTCCATACCTAGACGACATTCTGATACAAGCTTCAAGCTTTCAAACTGCCAAGTCTCATACAGAGTTAGTGCTGGCATTTCTAAGGTCACATGGATGGAAGGTGAACGAAAAGAAAAGTTCACTCGTTCCACTCACAAGAGTTCCCTTCCTGGGGACTCTTATAGATTCTGTAGAAATGAAGATTTACCTGACAGAGGACAGGCTAACAAGACTTCAAAGTGCTTGCCGCACCCTTCATTCCATTCAACACCCGTCAGTGGCTCAATGCATGGAGGTAATCGGCTTAATGGTAGCGGCAATGGACATAGTACCCTTTGCACGCTTACACCTCAGACCACTGCAACTGTGCATGCTAAGTCAGTGGAATGGGGATTACTCAGACTTATCCCCTTCTCTGAATCTGGATCAAGAGACCAGAAATTCTCTTCTATGGTGGCTTTCTCGGCCACATCTGTCCAGGGGGATGCCATTCAGCAGACCAGACTGGACAATTGTAACAACAGACGCCAGCCTTCTAGGTTGGGGTGCCGTCTGGAATTCTCTGAAGGCTCAGGGACAATGGAGTCAGGAGGAGAGTCTCCTGCCAATAAACATTCTGGAATTGAGAGCAGTTCTCAATGCCCTCCTGGCTTGGCCCCAGTTGACAACTCGGGGGTTCATCAGGTTTCAGTCGGACAACATCACGACTGTAGCTTACATCAACCATCAGGGAGGGACAAGAAGCTCCCTAGCTATGATGGAAGTATCAAAGATAATTTGCTGGGCAGAGTCTCACTCTTGCCACCTGTCAGCAATCCACATCCCGGGAGTGGAGAACTGGGAGGCGGATTTCTTAAGTCGTCAGACTTTTCATCCGGGGGAGTAGGAACTTCATCCGGAGGTCTTTGCCCAAATACTTCGACGTTGGGGCAAACCAGAGATAGATCTCATGGCGTCTCGACAGAACGCCAAGCTTCCTCGTTACGGGTCCAGATCCAGGAGCAGTCCTGATAGATGCTCTGACAGCACCTTGGGACTTCAGGATGGCTTACGTGTTTCCACCCTTCCCGTTGCTTCCTCGATTGATTGCCAGAATCAAACAAGAGAGAGCATCAGTGATTCTAATAGCACCTGCGTGGCCATGCAGGACTTGGTATGCAGACCTGGTGGACATGTCATCCTGTCCACCTTGGTCTCTACCTCTGAAACAGGACCTTCTGATACAGGGTCCCTTCAAACATCAAAATCTAACTTCTCTGAAGCTGACTGCTTGGAAATTGAACGCTTGATTTTATCAAGACGTGGATTTTCTGAGTCAGTTATTGATACCTTAATACAGGCTAGGAAACCTGTTACCAGAAAGATTTACCATAAGATATGGCGTAAATACCTATATTGGTGTGAATCCAAAGGTTACTCTTGGAGTAAGGTTAGGATTCCTAGGATATTGTCTTTTCTACAAGAAGGTTTAGAAAAGGGTTTATCTGCTAGTTCATTAAAGGGACAGATCTCAGCTCTGTCCATTCTGTTACACAAACGTCTGTCAGAAGTTCCTGACGTCCAGGCTTTTTGTCAGGCTTTGGCCAGAATTAAGCCTGTGTTTAAAACTGTTGCTCCACCATGGAGTTTAAACCTTGTTCTTAATGTTTTCCAGGGCGTTCCGTTTGAACCCCTTCATTCCATTGATATAAAGTTGTTATCTTGGAAAGTTCTATTTTTAATGGCTATTTCCTCGGCTCGAAGAGTCTCTGAATTATCAGCCTTACATTGTGATTCTCCTTATTTGATTTTTCATTCGGATAAGGTAGTCCTGCGTACTAAACCTGGGTTCTTACCTAAGGTAGTTACTAACAGGAATATCAATCAAGAGATTGTTGTTCCTTCTTTATGCCCAAATCCTTCTTCAAAGAAGGAACGTCTACTGCACAACCTGGATGTAGTCCGTGCTCTAAAATTTTACTTACAGACAACTAAGGAATTTCGACAAACGTCTTCTCTGTTTGTCATTTACTCTGGGCAGAGGAGAGGTCAAAAAGCTTCCGCTACCTCTCTTTGGCTTCGTAGCATAATTCGTTTAGCTTATGAGACTGCTGGACAGCAGCCTCCTGAAAGAATTACAGCTCATTCTACTAGAGCTGTGGCTTCCACTTGGGCCTTCAAGAATGAGGCCTCTGTTGAACAGATTTGCAAGGCTGCAACTTGGTCTTCGCTTCATACTTTTTCCAAATTTTACAAATTTGACACTTTTGCTTCATCGGAGGCTATTTTTGGGAGAAAGGTTCTTCAGGCAGTGGTTCCTTCTGTATAAAGAGCCTGCCTATCCCTCCCGTCATCCGTGTACTTTTGCTTTGGTATTGGTATCCCAGAAGTAATGATGACCCGTGGACTGATCACACTTAACAGAATAAAACATAATTTATGCTTACCTGATAAATTCCTTTCTTCTGTAGTGTGATCAGTCCACGGCCCGCCCTGTTTTTAAGGCAGGTAAATATTTTTTAATTTATACTCCAGTCACCACTTCACCCTTGGCTTTTCCTTTCTCGTTGGTCCTTGGTCGAATGACTGGGAGTGACGTAGAGGGGAGGAGCTATATGCAGCTCTGCTGGGTGAATCCTCTTGCACTTCCTGTTGGGGAGGAGTAATATCCCAGAAGTAATGATGACCCGTGGACTGATCACACTACAGAAGAAAGGAATTTATCAGGTAAGCATAAATTATGTTATTTTTTAAAATACCTCATCTTTCTTTTTCTAATCTATTCGGGACTGATAATTGATTAAACAACTTAAATTTTTCAGCTTCAGACATGGCCAAAGCCTTGCTTTTTATGGTTTTTGTACCCATGCATTTTAAGAGAGGAACACGCAAATAACTGGGAGAATGTCCCTTAGATAGACAAAACCAAAAGTAGAGCTTTTTGGCAAATTAAAGCTCCAACTCCATGTTTACAGCTTCTATAGCAAAAAACACCATCACTACCATGAAACATGGATAGGGCACATTGATGTTTTGGGGTTGCTTAGAATAATGTGCAGGGCATGATGAAGTAAAGACTATTGAGGCATTCTAGAGAAAAACATACTGCTCAGTGTCAGAAAGCTGTGTCGCAGGTCATGTCTTCCAGAAGGATAATGATCTGAAACATACCTCCAAAAAGCACCCGAGAATGTATGAGAAGAAAACCTTAGACTAGTCCGAAGTGGCCTTCTGTAAGTTCAGATCTGAATCCCATCGAACATCTGTGGAAAGAGCTGAAACTCACGGTTGGGGAGGTGCCCATAAAACCTCAGATAATTGAAGCAGTTTGCTGAAAACGACTGGGCCAAAATCCTAGCTGAAAAGTAGAAATCTTATTCAGAGCTACAGAAATGCTCTATGGTAGTTATTGTCTACAAAGGCTGCTTTTGTTCCACTTAAAAAAAAATTTTGTCCCTTCAAAACAGTAAAAAATTTTTTTTTCTTCTTTACAATTCACATATAGACTACAACTTTCTAATTTGCCTTATTCTCTTGGTATCATTTTGTTGAAGGAAAAATAATGCACATAGGTGAGGCAATAACATGAGGCATTAATGGGCAGCTGCTAAGACTGCCTAAGTATAATTTTCAACAAAGGATATCATGAGAACGAAACAAATAACATAATACAAGATAATTGGAAAGCTGTTTACAACTACATGCTCTCGCTAAATAATTTAAATAAAAAAATAAAAAATTGGCTTTCATGTAGGGTTGCACCGATACCAATTTTATATTTGTTTCTTCATAAATAGAAAGAGTACACAGCTACATTCATTACTTTTTGGAATTCAGAACCTGGCCACCAGGAGGAGGAAAAGACACCCCAGCCAAAGGCTTAAATATCCCTCCCACTTCCCTCATCCCCCCCCCAGTCATTCTTTGCCTTTCGTCCCAGGAGGTTGGCAGAGAAGTGTCAGAAGTTTTAAATTAGTCTCTTATGGAGGGTAGTGCTCTTCGGCATGGGACTGGAGTTTTAAGTAGTACTGTCAGCCTTTCAGTGAAAGCATGGATGAAAGTTAGAGTTCGGAGATGCAGGGAGAGTCTTTCTGTGAAATCATCCCGACTCATATTAACAGCTCCATAAGCAATCAGCGTTTGACAAGTTTCGCTGCCTGCTTTCTTCTCTGAAGTCCATGGCGGAAGCGATGCTACTATCTGTCACACTTGAAGGTCCGTGCTCCTGTTCCACGACGTAGATTCCGGTAATATAGTTACATTTTACTTTCTTCATGAAATGTACTCTATTACAGATGTTTTCCCAAGGGGCTATCACTTCGAAAGACTAACTTATAACACAGGGTCTCAGTGAGGCGCCTTTTGTATCTTGGAATCAAGAGTTAATATCTCCTGAGGGGGATTATTGAACAGGGGGGGATTAATCATGTTTGTTATATGATTCAACCTGCTTATGTGTAGTGTTATTTCAGCTCATGGCTTTGGAACATAACGGCTTTGGAAAGTGACGTGACCTTACGGTCGGGCGCGCTTTTTTTGGACTATACGGTCCACCTGGCGACCAGGCGTGGTCACGTTTTTGTGCTCCATTTCCGCGTTCTTGACCGTGTGGCGATGGAATAATTCTGCTCTGCTGGTGTCTGGTTCATAGAAGGCGTTAAGGGCCCCAGCCATTGTGGGTGTCAGGTGCCGTTTAGACTTTTTAGTCTGATATTGTGGAGACGGACATCTTTGTTTCAGGTTCTACTCCTTGCGCAGAATGCGTATTGCACCGTATGATACAAGCATATCAGTTATGTTCTGATTGCTGTATTACAGTGCTCAATTCCTCGGGATCGGAGAATCAAGGGGCCGCTTAGCCATCCGCCTATGGGGCTTCTGTGCTTCGAGTGGCAAATTTCCTTCCTTCCATCTTACTATGCATGCAGGTAACCCAGACTTTGCTTATCCTTCTCGGGAAGGTAGCTTGTTCCCACCGCGGGTTTCGGCACAGTCGCATATCCATAATTTTGGCTTCCAGAAAGTTGCTTCAGATATTGTTCTGTTATCCGGGGTTCCTCAGGCATGGGATGGCCTGTTTAACTCTCTGAGGGATCAAATGTCCTTGAGGCTTCAGGGGCCGGAGTAGTCCACATTTCTGGGCTCGGGCCTATAAGTTTTTGTCTTGGATCTTTCCGGAACCTTATGATACTGTGGCTGGTTCTGTGCGTTCCAGTTTTTCCAGGGAACATTGGCCATGACCTATGGTCTAGTCATTTGGGCTGCTTGTAGCCTGGCCAGGTTCTGTGCATTTTTGGATACGCTTTTTTTGGTCTGTCCTTTCAATGATGGGTGCTCTCCTAAATTGGGAGTTCTGTGTTTTGGTGTCTGGATGATTTTCATTCAGCTTTTGTTTTTATCAGGCTACGGCTTCCTGTTTGGGGCATGTGCGCTGTTCTCTATGCTCTCCCTATGGGGGGTAGTTTTTGTTCTCCTTTTAGGAGGTGGAATCCTCTTTCGGAAGGTTGACAGTCCTTTCTTGTGGGCAGGTGATTGGAACGGGTATTTTACCCTATAGTGGGTTGTTCTTTTCTCCAACATTGGTGTGTCCGGTCCACGGCGTCATCCATTACTTGTGGGAAATGTTCTCCCCCACAGGGAAAGGCAAGGAGAGCACACAGCAAGAGCTGTCCATATAGCTCCCCCTCTGGCTCCGCCCCCCAGTCATTCTCCTTGCCGCTCTGAACAAGTAGCATCTACCACGGGGATGGCGAGGAATTTGTGGTGTTTTAGTTTTTTATTCTTCTATCAAGAGTTTATTTTAAAATAGTGCTGGCTTGTACTATTTACTCTAACAGAAAAGTGATGAAGATTTCTGTTTAAGAGGGCTATGATTTTAGCACAAGTAACTAAAATCCATTACTGTTACCACGCAGGACTGTTGAAACAAGAGAACTTCAGTTGGGGGTAACAGTTTGCAGACTCATCTGCTTCAGGTATGACTAGTCTCCTTCTAACAACACAGGCTAATGCTAGATGACAGTCATTTTTCCCCTCAGGGGAAACGGTAAGCCATTTTTCTTTCACCTCAGCAAAAAAGATAAAAGGCTTCCCCTTTTTGTTTTTTATGCTGGTAGACACTGTTAGGGGCTAAATCGATTGGTTTTTATTACAATATTATACCATTTGAAATATTTTATAAGCTCACATACACTTGGGAACGTTTTTTTATTGATCTGGCTTGTTTTAGACACCTAAATCTAGTCAGGAAGGCCCCTTCACTCTAGTGTGCTGAGGGAGGAAGCCTCATTTTGGCACTTCAGCTGTGCAGTTGAATTTCAAGGCAGTGCATGCAGATTCATGTGAGAGGGTCCTGTGGTTCAGAAAGTGACTCCAAAAGGCTTTTTTCTGTGAATGGTGACCCCTAAGGAAGCTAAAAAGCTGCAGCAAGGCTGTAGCTGGGATTGTGGTGTGTAAAAACGGTTAAATCCAACAATTAGCTCCGGTTTGCTTGTTTTAAGAGCTAGAGTCTCCATATTTGCTGTGCAATACTTTCTAAGCATTAAGACACTGGGGTCCAAATTTCAGAAAAATCGGATATTGCCTTCATAGTTTTTTGAACATTCAGAAATAAATGTGTCATTTTATTATTTAAAGAGACAAACGTTTTTGTTTAAAATCGTTTTTATTGCATTGTTTGCCTGCCTAAATCTGTTTAACATGTCTGTTCCATCAGATAACCTATGTTCTGTGTGTATAGAGACAAATGTGGTTTCCCCCTTCGAGTGTTTGTGATAATTGCGCCATAGCGTCCAAACAAAATCAGGACAGCTGTTATTTTTCATAATGTTGCCCAAGATGATTTATCTAATGAAGGTAGTGGGGATAGCTCTACATCCTCTCCTGTGTCTACACCAGCTTTGCCCGCGCAGGCGACACCTAGCGCGCCAGTGCTTATTTCTATGCAACAATTATCAGCAGTAGTGGATAATTCTATAGCAAATCTTTTATCCAAACTGCCAGTTTTTCAGAGAAAGCGTGATTGTTCAGTTTTAAATACAGATAAAAAGGATGAACAATCAGACGCTGACGATGCCTTATCTATTTTACCCTCACATCAATCGGAATTGGCTGTGAGGGAAGGGCTGGAAGCCCACGCAAGGCTGGAACAAGGGTAAACAAACCAAGAAACCTGCTGCTGCTACCAAGACAGCATGAAGGGGTAGCCTCCGATCTGGGACCGGATCTGGTAGGGGGCAGACTATCTCTCTTCGCTCAGGCTTGGGCAAGAGATGTTCTGGATCCCTGGGCACTAGAGATAGTTTCCAAGGGATACCTGTTAGAATTCAAGGGACTTCCTCCAAAGGGAAGGTTCCACCTGTCTCGCTTATCTTCAGACCAGATAAAGAAACAGGCATTCTTACATTGTGTAGGAGACCTATGAAAGATGGGAGTGATAAACCCAGTCCCCTCCGGGGAACAAGGTCTAGGGTTTTACTCAAACTTGTTTGTGGTTCCCAAAAAAGAGGGAACTTTCAGGCCAATTCTGGATTTAAAGATATTAAACAAGTTCCTCAGAGTTCCATCCTTCAAGATGGAAACCATTCGGACAATCTTACCAACAATCCAGCAGGGTCAATTTTTGACTACCGTGGATCTGAAGGATGCGTATCTGCATATCCCAATCCACAAATCTCATCATCAGTTCCTGAGGTTCGCCTTTCTGGACAAACATTACCAGTTTGTGGCTCTTCCATTCGGTTTAGCCACCGCTCCCAGAATCTTCACAAAGGTGCTAGGGTCCCTTCTAGCGGTCCTAAGACCGAGGGGCATCGCTGTAGCACCTTATCTAGAAGACATCCTAATCCAAGCGTCGTATCTTTCCAAAGCGAGGGCTCATACAGACATTGTGTTGGCTTTTCTCAGATCTCACGGGTGGAAAGTGAACATAGAAAAAAGTTCACTGTCACCGTCCACAAGGGTTTCTTTTCTGGGAACAATAATAGATTCTGTGGAAATAAAGCTCTTTCTCACAGACGTCAGAAAGACAAAGCTTCTAAAAGCTTGTCAAGTTCTTCACTCTATTCCTCAACCCTCCATAGCTCAATGCATGGAAGTAATAGGACTAATGGTCGCAGCAATGGATGTGGTTCCTTTTGCTCGAATTCATCTAAGACCATTACAGCTGTGCATGCTCAATCAGTGGAATGGGGACTATACAGACTTGTCTCCCCAAATTCAAGTAGACCAGGTAACCAGGGACTCACTTCTCTGGTGGTTGACCCAGGATCACCTGTCTCAGGGAATGAGTTTCCGCAGACCGGAGTGGGTCATCGTCGCGACCGACGCCAGCCTCTTGGGGTGGGGCGCGGCGCGGTCTGGGACTCTCTGAAAGCTCAGGGCCTATGGTCGCGGGAAGAGTCGCTTCTCCCGATAAACATTTTGGAACTAAGAGCTATATTCAATGCGCTCCTGGCTTGGCCTCAGCTAGCGGAAGCCAGGTTCATAAGATTTCAGTCGGACAACATAACGACTGTTGCGTACATCAATCATCAGGGGGGAACAAAGAGTTCCCTAGCGATGAAGGAAGTAACCAAGATAATCCAATGGGCAGAGAATCACTCCTGCCATCTATCTGCTATTCACATCCCAGGAGTAGACAACTGGGAGGCGGACTATTTGAGTCGTCAGACTTTCCATCTGGGGGAGTGGGAACTTCATCCGGAGGTCTTTGCTCAGTTAACCCAATTATGGGACATTCCGGACATGGATCTAATGGCGTCCCGTCAGAACTTCAAGATTACTTGCTACGGGTCCAGATCCAGGGATCCCAAGGCAACTCTAGTGGATGCATTAGTGGCGCCTTGGTTGTTCAACCTAGCATATGTGTTTCCACCGTTTCCTCTCCTCCCCAGGCTCATAGCCAGGATCAAACAGGAGAAGGCCTCTGTGATTCTGATAGCTCCTGCGTGGCCATGCAGGACTTGGTATGCAGACCTGGTGAATATGTCATCGGCTCCACCATGGAAGCTACCTTTGAGACAGGACCTTCTAGTACAAGGTCCATTCGAGCATCCCAATCTAGTTTCTCTGCAGCTGACTGCTTGGAAATTGAACGCTTGATTTTATCCAAGCGTGGGTTTTCAAATTCTGTGATTGATACTCTGGTCCAAGCCAGAAAACCTGTGACTAGAAAGATTTACCATAAAATATGGAAAAAAAAATATATCTGTTGGTGTGAATCCAAAGGATTCTCCTGGAGTAAGATTAAAATTCCAAAGATTCTCTCCTTTCTCCAAGAAGGTTTGGATAAAGGATTGTCAGCTAGTTCTCTAAAAGGACAGATTTCTGCATTATCCGTCTTGTTGCACAAACGACTGGCAGCTTTGCCAGATGTACAAGCTTTTGTTCAGGCTTTGGTTAGAATCAAGCCTGTTTACAGACCCATGACTCCTCCTTGGAGTCTAAATTTAGTTCTTTCAGTTCTTCAAGGGGTTCCATTTGAACCTTTACATTCCATAGATATTAAGTTACTATCTTGGAAAGTTCTGGTTTTGGTTGCTATTTCTTCTGCTAGAAGAGTTTCTGAATTATCTGCTTTGCAGTGTGATCCACCCTATCTGGTGTTCCATTCAGATAAGGTTGTTTTGCGTACTAAGCCTGGTTTTCTTCCAAAAGTTCCAACAAGAACATCAACCAGGTGTGTCCGAATCCAGTTTCAAAGAAGGAACGTTTATTACACAATTTAGATGTTGTTCGTGCTTTAAAGTTCTATTTAGAAGCAACAAAAGATTTTAGACAAACCTCATCCTTGTTTGTCGTTTACTCTGGTAAGAGGAGAGGTCAAAAAGCTACTGCTACCTCTCTTTCTGGCTGAAAAGCATTATCCGCTTGGCTTATGAGACTGCCAGACGGCAGCCTCCTGACCGTATCACAGCTCACTCTACTAGGGCTGTGGCTTCCACATGGGCCTATAAGAACGAGGCTTCTGTTGACCAGATATGTAAGGCAGCGACTTGGTCTTCTCTGCACACTTTTGCCAAATTCTACAAATTTGATATTTTTGCTTCTTCGGAGGCTGTTTTTGGGAGACAGGTTTTGCAAGCCGTGGTGCCTTATGTTTAGGTAACCTGATTTGCTCCCTCCCTTCATCCGTGTCCTAAAGCTTTGGTATTGGTTCCCACAAGTAATGGATGACGCCGTGGACCGGACACACCAATGTTGGAGAAAACAGAATTTATGCTTACCTGATAAATTACTTTCTCAAACGGTGTGTCCGGTCCACGGCCCGCCCTGGTTTTTTTTTTTTTTTTTTTTTTTTTTTTTTTTTTTATATATACACTACAGTCACCATGGCACCCTATAGTTTCTCCTTTTTCTCCTAACCGTCGGTTGAATGACTGGGGGGCGGAGCCAGAGGGGGAGCTATATGGACAGCTCTTGCTGTGTGCTCTCCTTGCCTTTCCCTGTGGGGGAGAACATTTCCCACAAGTAATGGATGACGCCCTGGACCGGACACACCGTTGGAGAAAGTAATTTATCAGGTAAGCATAAATTCTGTTTTCTATCTGTGGAGATTGAAGTCTTCGTGTTGAGACTGTCATTAGTATCATGCTGGGTCTTATGGCAATCTACTGCATTTCTCCGTTCATCTCTGAGGTTCCCTTGGGAGTTCCTAATTGACGGCCATATTTGGGTTGGCACCCGAGCTCTATTGGGGTGGCTAGGTCCGTCCCACTCTGCCCTTTTTCTGGGCAGGAGATTGGGGTCTTTTTGTTCCCCTGCTTGTCAGATTTGCCTGTTGCTGGGCTGGTCTGGGGTTTGTCCTCGGGTCTTGAGGTACGATGAGCCTCTTTGAGGTTTCTGTGCTTCTCTTGGTACAGGTCACACGAGTTGCTTTGGTGGCTTGAGAATAGCCTGTGAGGTGTCCACTCAGTGGATGTTTTGCAGTTTGAAGAAGGTGGGGTTGGGGCTCTGATCTGGTATAATAGTTAGAGCAACAGCTTAGGTCTTGACAACTCTGGTTTGATTCCCATTACTGGGGAGTGTATTTTTATCAAATCTACTTCAGCTGCTCTTTACTTGCTTTGCAAGTATTTTTGTTTACAAGTCATCCTGGTATGACTATTGGGTGTGCCTGATGCAGGTGTTTTCTATCTGGGTCTGCGACACGTATTTTGGCTTCTAAATATCTTGATATTCTGAGTTCCTTGCGACTTGGGGACTTAGTCTTCAGTTGTTATTTAGGCGCGTTTGCACTGTAATAGAAGTTTTCTTCTCTGTTTTCAGATCCGGTCCTAATCTTGTGGTTTCTGTACTCTTGGGGTATGGGCGTTGCCTCCCCTTGTTTCTCAGGACTGGTTTTTGGTCTATGAGCTTGACTTTGTTCTGGAGTTTTTTCCTTATTTTATTTGGAACTTGTTGTACCCTATTTGGGGTCTCCTGGGTATCCTTGTCTGGGTTCTTGGTGCTCTCTTCCTTTTGGGGCGTTTTATGGTAATTTATCCCTCTCTCTCGTAAGAGGTGTGTTGTGGGGGACAGACTGCTGGGAGATGGGGTCTCCCGGGGGTGTGTCGAGTCTAGTTTCTGCGGTCTCTAGCAAGGCTTGAGAACTCCTTTGGGTCAGTGTTCTTGTCAAAGTTTTCTCTGCTTCAGACTAAGCAGGTTTTTTGCTGGGTAGGGGTTTAGGCTTGGTGCCCTCAGAATGGGCCGCCTTTTGCACCCTCTCATATTAGCATTCAGTGTCCTCTCTAGATTGGGTATTTTCCCAAAAGTAATGAATGCAGTTGTGGACTCTTTCCATTTATGAAGAAAAACATAAATTATGCTTACCTCATAATGTTCTTTTCTTCAGATGGAAAGAGTCCACAGCTCCCCACCCATATTTTTTTCTGTGGGGCGTCTGTTTTTTGTTCTTCTGGCACCTTTTCACCCTGATGTTTCTTCTACTGTTCCTTGTTCCTCGGCAGAATGACTGGGGAATGAGGGAAGTGGAAGGGATATTTAAACCTTTGGCTGGGGTGTCTTTGCCTCCTCCTGGTGGCCAGGTTCTGAATGAATTCCCAAAAGTAATGAATGCAGCTGTGGATTCTTTCCATCTGAAGAAAAGAAAATGATCAGGTAAGCATAATTTTTGTTTTGTTTTTTCAAATACTCTCGATACTAATTATCAGTACTTTTTTTTTTTTTTTTTTTTTTTTTTTTGTTTCCCAAGTACAATACAGACTAATGATGTAAGATGGCTTCTTTAAAAGTGCAAGACAGTAAAAAATCATAATTTTATGTAAGAACTTGCCTGATAAATTCATTTCTTTCATATTGGCAAGAGTCCATGAGCTAGAGACGTATGGGATATACAATCCTACCAGGAGGGGCAAAGTTTCCCAAACCTCAAAATGCCTATAAATACACCCCTCGCCACACTCACAATTCAGATTAACGAATAGCCAAGCAGTGGGGTGATAAAGAAAGGAGTAGAAAGCATCAACAAAGGAAATTTGTAGATAATTGTGCTTTATACAAAAAATCATAACCACCATAAAAAGGGTGGGCCTCATGGACTCTTGCCAATATGAAATAAATTAATTTATCAGGTAAGTTCTTACATAAATTATGTTTTCTTTCATGTAATTGGCAAGAGTCCATGAGCTAGTGACGTATGGGATAGCAATACCCAAGATGTGGATCTCCACTTAAGAGTCACTAGAGAGGGAGGGAATAAAATAAAAACAGCCATTTTCCCGCTGAAAAAATTAATCCACAACCCAAAATAAGTTTATTTTCATAATTGAAAGAAAAAAACTTAAATCAAAAGCAGAAGAATCAAACTGAAACGGCTGCCTGAAGAACTTTTCTACCAAAAACTGCTTCCGAAGAAGCAAATACATCAAAACGGTAGAATTTAGTAAATGTATGCAAAGAGGACCAAGTTGCCGCTTTGCAAATCTGATCAACTGAAGCTTCATTCTTAAAAGCCCACAAAGTGTAGACTGATCTAGTAGAATGAGCTGTAATTCTCTGAGGCGGGGCCTGACCCGACTCCAAATAAGCTTGATGAATCAAAAGTTTCAACCAAGAAGCCAAGGAAATAGCAGAAGCTTTCTGACCTTTCCTAGGACCAGAAAATAAAACAAATAGACTGGAAGTCTTCCTGAAATCTTTAGTAGCTTCTACATAATATTTTCAAAGCTCTTACCACATCCAAAGAATGTAAGGATCTCTCCAAAGAATTCTTAGGATTAGGACACAAGGAAGGGACAACAATTTCTCTACTAATGTTGTTAGAATTCACAACCTTAGGTAAAAATTGAAAAGAAGTCCGCAAAACTGCCTTATCCTGATGAAAAATCAGAAAAGGAGACTCACAAGAGAGCAGATGGCTCAGAAACTAGTCTAGCAGAAGAGATGGCCAAAAGGAACAACACTTTCCAAGAAAGTAGTTTAATGTCCAAAGAATGCATAGGTTCAAATGGAGAAGCCTGTAAAGCTTTCAGAACCAAATTAAGACTCCAAGGAGGAGAAATTGATTTAATAACAGGCTTAATACGAACTAAAGCCTGTACAAAACAGTGAATATCAGGAAGTATAGCAATCTTTCTTTGAAATAAAACGGAAAGAGCGGAGATTTGTCGTTTCAAGGAACTTGCAGACAAACCCTTATCCAAACCATCCTGAAGAAACTGTAAAATTCTAGGAATTCTAAAAGAATGCCAGGAGAATTTGAGAAGAACATCATGAAATGTAAGTCTTCCTAACTCTAATTCTTTCTAGAGACAGACGAGCTTGTAACATAGTATTAATCACTGAATCAGAAAAACCTCTATGACTTAGTACTAAGCGTTCAATTTCCATACCTTCAAATTTAATGATTTAAGATCCTGATGGAAAAACGGACCTTGAGTTAGTAGGTCTGGCCGTAACGGAAGTGGCCAAGGCGGGCAACTGGACATGCTGGAGCCACCAGCATCACAAATGATTGTTCCATGATGATTTTGGAGATCACTCTTGGAAGGAGAACTAGAGGCGGGAAAATGTAAGCAGGATGATACCAAGGAAGTGTCAGCGCATCCACTGCTTCCACCTTTACATCCCTGGACCTGGACAGATATCTGGGAAGTTTCTTGTTTAAATGAGAGACCATGAGATCTATTTCTGGAAGACCCCACATCTGAACAATCTGAGAAAATACATCTGGATGGAGAGACCACTCCCCTGGATGTAAAGTCTGGCGGCTGAGATAATCCGCCTCCCAATTGTCTACACCTTGGATATGCACCGCAGAGATTAGACAGGAGCTGGATTCCGCCCAAGCAAGTATCCGAGATACTTCTTTCATAGCTTGGGGACTGTGAGTCCCACCCTGATGATTGACATATGCCACTGTTGTGATATTGTCTGTCTGAAAACAAATGAACGGTTCTCTCTTTAACAGAGGCCAAAACTGAAGAGCTCTGAGAATTGCACAGAGTTATAAAATATTTATTGGTAATCTCGCCTCTTGAGATTTCCAAACCCCTTGTGCTGTCAGATCCCCAAACAGCTCCCCAACCTGAAAGACTCATCTGTTGTGATCACAGTCCAGGTTGGCCGAACAAAACAAGCCCCTTGAACTAAACGATGGTGATCTATCCACCATGTCAGAGTGTGTCGTACATTGGGATTTAAGGATATTAATTGTGATATCTTTGTATAATCCCTGCACCATTGGTTCAGCATACAAAGCTGTAGAGGTCTCATGTAAAAACGAGCAAAGGGGATCGCGTCCGATGCTGCAGTCATGATACCTAAAACTTCCATGCACATAGCCACTGAAGGGAATGACTGAGACTGAAGGTGCCGGCAGGCTGCAACCAATTTTAAACGTCTCTTGTCTGTTATATTCAGTGTCCATGACTCTGTCTCTATCTGGAAGCCTAAAAAGGTGACCCTTGTCTGAGGAATCAAACTTTTTGGTAAATTGATCCTCCAACCATGTTTCCGAAGAAACACTAGTTGATTCGTGTTAGATTCTGCAGTACGTAAAGACTGAGCTAGTACCAAGATATCGTCCAAATAAGGAAACAACGCAATACCCTGTTCTCTGATTACAGAGAGTAGGGCACCCAGAACCTTTGAGAAAATTCTTGGAGCTGTTGCTAGGCCAAATGGAAGAGCAACAAATTGGTAATGCTTGTTTAGAAAAGAGAATCTCAGGAACTGTTAATGTTCTGGATGAATCGGAATATGAAGGTATGCATCCTGCAAGTCTATTGTGGACATATAATGTCCTTGCTGAACAAAAGGCAGACTAGTCCTTATAGTCACCATCTTGAAAGTTGGTACTCTTACATAATTCAAAATTTTCAGATCCAGAACTGGTCTGAATAAATTTTCATTTTTTGGAACAATGAATAGATTTGAATAAAACCCCAAACCTTGTTCCTGAAGAGGAACTGGCATGATTACCCCTGAAGACTCCAGGTCTGAAACACAGTTCAGGAAAGCCTGAGCTTTTACTGGATTTGCTGGGATACGTGAGAGAAAAAATCTTCTCACAGGAGGTCTTTCTCTGAATCCTATGCGTTACCCTTGAGAGACAATGCTCTGAATCCATTGAATTTGTACAGATTTTATCCAAATATCCTTGAAAACCCTTAATTTGCCCCCTACCAGCTGAGCTGGAATGAGGGCCGCACCTTCATGCGGACTTAGGGGCTGACTTTGGTTTCCTAAATGGCTTGGATTTATTCCAATTTGAGGAAGGCTTCCAATTGGAAGCAGACTCCTTGGGGGGGAGGATTGAGTTTTTGTTCCTTATTCTGACGAAAGGAACAAAAACGGTTAGAAGCCTTATATTTACCCTTAGGTTTTTTTATCCTGAGGCAGAAAAACTCCCTTTCCCCCAGTGACAGTTGAAATAATAGAATCCAACTGAGAACCAAATAAATTATTACCTTGGAAAGAAAGAGATAGTAATCTAGATTTAGATGTCATATCGGCATTCCAAGATTTAAGCCACAAAGCTCTTCTAGCTAATATAGCTAAAAACATGGATCTAACATCAATTTTGATAATATCAAAAATGGCATCACAAATAAAATGATTAGCATATTGCAGTAAGCAAATGATGCTAGATAAGTCAGAATCCAATTCCTGTTGCGCTAAATTCTCCAACCAGAAAGTTGATGCAGCCGCAACATCAGCCAAAGAAATTTCAGGTCTAAGAAGATGACCTGAATATAAATAGGCCTTCCTTAGATAAGATTCAAGCTTCCTATCTAAAGGATCCTTAAAGGAAGTACTATCTTCCATAGGAATAGTGGTACGTTTAGCAAGAGTAGAAATAGCCCCATCAACTTTGGGGATTTTTTTCCCCAAAACTCTATAGATTTTGCTGGTGAAGGATACAATTTTTTTTATACCTTGAAGAAGGAATAAAAGGAGTACCTGGCTTATTCCATTCTTTATTAATCATATCAGAAATAGCCTCAGGAATAGGAAAAACCCCTGGAGAAACCACAGGAGGTTTAAAAAACAGCATTTAAACGTTTTAGACTGAACGTCAAGAGGACTGGTTACCTCAATATTCAAAGTAATTAACACTTATTTTAATAAAGAACGCGTATACTCTATTTTAAATAAATAAGTAGATTTGTCAGTCTCAATCAAGAGCAAGCAGTAGACCAGACAGGACTCAAGGCACTTTTATTCAAAAATCAGCTTTATTCGGAAACTTTAAAATCCATAGTTAACAGAGCATGACAGCTCCCAGACAAACGTGTCTTACGCGTTTTGGCTCAGTAAGCCTTACTCATAGACATACTCATGACCCGGAACAACCAGCTTAAATAGCCAGTGTTCAGGGTCATGAGCTGAAGGCAGCTGTCGGTATTTAAACTAGATAACAATAGAACATGAAATGGACATTAAGGATTTACTAAGAGATCAGTACTATCATATGAGCATAAGATTTTGGCTGAATACAAACAGGGAAAAATATTTTCAATAGTGGCCAAAGAGGAGTGTAGTAAAATAACATAGCATTGCCAATTGTATTCACTAACCTGTACTGTTGCATAGATAGAAGCAATTGGGCTGTTGCTTGGTTACATTTTGATCTTAGCTGTCCTATATAAAACTTCCCGTAGGGCAGTATGAAACCAAAAAGGTTAAGATTTAGACATAAGCTAAAATAAAGATATTAATATTGATAATGAATAAAGCAGTAAGTAAAACAGATACGGGAATTTTACATATAAAATGAATGGCAATATAACTAGTATTAAAGTGTCAGCCATAACAAGTATTAATTACAATCCCTTTCTGGATAAACTTAACAAAACAAAAAGTATCAAAAATAAACATTATCTAGGCATCTTCAGACATAGACAAAAGTATAGAATCAGGACATACATGTCTTATTGAAACTAGATTTATATCAATAATAAAAAAAAAAAAACAGTACTGCACTTTTTAAAAATTTTTTTTTATAAATAATTACGTGTATGTATACAAGTTACTAAGGGTGCTTGTTGGTATAAAGATATAGTAAAAATATTTACAAATGCCTTCTATGTCTAATGCTTATATTGTGTTCTAATATCTTAACCTATCAAGTATAAAGAAAGGACCGATGTGTAACCTAAGTTATTTTTCTTGCTGCCAAAAGTTAATGATGTCACCATCAATGTTAAAACCATGGGGCCGGGGGGGGCGGAGCTAACCGCCATTCAGGACAGTCGCATGTTTGTGGAGCTCTGCTAAGAAGTACACAAAATACTGTGACATTTGCCCCTAAAACGGACTTAATTCACTTTTGCTGACTAAACTTTGTGCTCCTGCATAAAAGTGACCTCTCAGAGACTCCACAGCGGTGTTTTAGCAGCACCTCTCACTTACTCTTGGGCCTCGCAACTTGTGACGGAGATCTACCATACACAGCACCCGCCATTCCACACCCAAGCTTTTGTCCTCCGGAGGGTCGGGGCTCCGCTCCGAGGACCAGATACCCAGGGGCACACACTTTGGCCGACAATAACTGTACCTCAGTTCTCAGAAGCCTGAGACCGGATTGCCGTGGAACCTGCTCCGGACGTGCAGGGAGTACGCCTCGCATATCCTCCTATCAAGCAGGCCAGCCACACACCACTGCTGCACCGGAGGGTCGGGGCTCCGCTCCGGTACAGCCGCATCACCCAAACTGCCAGACAGAGACCTGTGTGAGGCCCTGCTCGTAATTGCGCCAGTGCACCCACGTGGCCCTTAGCCTCTCCGGACCTGCTAAAGATAAAGACCAGCACGGAAGCCTTGCGGAGCTTGTCTCTATTGTGTCGGAGGGCCGCCAGGAAGCCCACACCAAGCCCGGCTACCTCTATACCTGCCGCTCCGTCTGGGAACATCGCCTACAGCCCTACAAGGCGCGAACGGCCGCCATCTTGCCTCATTGGCCTACCGGTCTCACAGTACCTCACAGCCTCCGCATGATAACCCAGGAGGCCGCATCCCTGTGCTACCTTAGGTGAAACCCCTTACTTCTTACACACTGCCCTCCCTCAGCCTCCCCCACCTCTACAACTCTCCTTCATACACTGCAGGGGGTCACTAGAACTACAATCCGGATCTGCCCCAACAGATTAACCTCTTAGGCTCCGGATCCCTGTTTATGCCATTTGGGGGTGAAAAACACTGAGTAACTGCGACCAGTAGCCTTTTCTGAGAAGCATAGAGGTCCCCCTTTCCTACCAGGGCTGTCTCTGGGAGACGCACAGTGGTATCAATCTGCCCGGGAACTGGGATATACCCTTCCCTATACAAACTGACTCCCTAAGGTGCCCCAGGCACTAGAATTTTTCCTCAGCCCCTCGGCAAGTTTATGTTCAGGCCTACATAAATACTCATCTAAACCAAGGGACACCAATTCATTTTGGCCGCTATCAACTAACTAACCCAATATTTACAATCTCCAAATATGTCAGCATAAGCAGACCGCAGATTGAAGTCAGAACTGCTCAGTTTATCATACTTCTGGGCCTAACCTTTATTGTTCTGGTGCTAACTGCTTATACCCCTCATGAACACTGGGAACAAAAAGGGATTAATAAGAACTCTACCAGCATACCCCATATATAAGACATTAAAGCACTCTAAGGATTCTATCTCATAGGGAGTTATTCTATCAGGAGCTATATTGGATTGGTATTTACCGTATACTTAGTCTGCCTATCTGACCCTGCTGCCATTGTTTGTTTGTTTCTCAGCAGATACTTTTAAACAACATATCCTCAGTGAGACTTCAGTATCCATCCTGCTGCAACAACCTGTCCCACTATTGTGCAAAACTTCTGCTGCTGCGCCAGCCTGTGTGCCTTTGGGCTTTCAGCTCAAAGTGGAGTGTTATTCTATTTAACTGTCTGTTTAACCACTACTTTTTCCTATAGGTCCTACCTACAGCAGTAAACCTGCTATCTGCAATTTACAGGTTAGAAATTTTACTATCTGATTTTATTTGTCTCTGCATAAAACGTTGTGCTGCCACTGTACTGTTATTAGTTGATTAGATTTATAACCACTGACTTAGACACACTGATACAGGGGGGGCAGGGGATAAGGTCTGTTTCTTCTGGCTCCCCTATCGCACCTCACCCGCTCCAATCCAGCTTGTCTGGATTGGTCATTTCCCATACCCCTCTCCCTTCCTTTTGGTCGTATCCCACTCCCTGAGGTGCGTGGGGGGATCCTGGGGCCTTCCCCCTCCCCCCCCCTCTTCATCCCCTCTGGGAGGCTACTGAACTAATCTATTCTAAACAGCTGGCTTAGACAGCAACTGTCATGTATTAAGTGTAAATAACTCCTATGGGTTGTACCTGGCCCCGCTCTCTCTATCTCACCTATGTATTACAGTATTGAAACACTAATCCTTAGTGATTGTAACTCTTCCTAGTCAGTTCCTATGTGTTAGCAACTTTTCTCTCAGGTCCCACAGTGGTCAAGGTGGTCTATCATTCAAATAAACAACTGCCCCCCAAAGAAACACTAGCCATGCCTCACGCATCTAAAAGAAACCCTAGAACTCCCGCTGCACTCAAGAAATCGGTGCTCGACCATTTCTCTCAACCCCATAAAGACTCTCTCCCTTTGCGGAAGGAAGTGAGTGACCCAGAATCACAAGACGAGGACTCCCAGTCAAGCTCCCACTCTGGAGCCCACTTAAATCACTACATTACAGAGAGCACACTACAAAAGATGCTAGCAGCCCAAACCAAATCCATCACAGCTGAAATTCAGAGGAGCTCAGCTGAACTCAGGAAGGATATCGGGGAGATGGGTGACAGGATCGACACCTTAGAGAGACAACATGATGACCTAGCCACAGACAATTCCAACATCCTCGCGTACGCTGAAAACCTTGCAGAACAGATCTCCCAACTCGAATTAAAGCTGGCAGATGTAGAAGATAGGGCCAGAAGAAATACTATACGATTCAGAGGTATACCCAAGTCAGTCCTGCCGGGGAACCTACAGGAGTTTCTCATGGGCCTCTTCACTGCTTTGCTTGGCCCCCTGGAGGGTGATAGTCACAACATGGAGCGAGCACACAGGGCCCTGAGGCCGAGATCAATGTCTTCTGACAAACCGAGAGATGTGGTGGTCTACTTCAAATTCAAAGATCGCTTGATGCAGGCATCTTATAGCAAACCCAGCCTACCCGATGACTTCAAAGATATTCAACTCCTTCCTGATCTCTCATCGCATACGCTACAACAGCGCAAATTGTATGCTCCTATCACTACACCACTTAGGAAGGCCAACATTAAATATAGATGGGGATTCCCCACTAAATTAATAGTGACAAAGGACAATCAATCTCATGTTGTCTCCTCTCCTTCGTTAGGCAGTGCACTTCTAGCTAAATGGGGACTACAACCTGCGGCTGAACCTCAGACAACTACCCAATCCAAGCTTCGTGTCTCAGCCCCAATTTGGTCTGTTAAAGAGCAGAGACCCAAACGCCAAAAACCTAATCCACCTGACCACATCCCGAGGCCTCAAGCCTCACCTACCTGATACCCCACTGGACTCATGCTCATATGCTAATCAGTTTTTGCTAACACTTATTATCTATATACAAATGTTTGTGTTAACTTGTTCAGAACAATGCAGGTTGGCTGGCCTCTGGTTGGACCGCCATATTTGAAATTGACCAGCGCCCACATGGAAAACTTCCATGCATGTTGTGACGGTCCGGGCAGATGACTAGCCTCCCTGCATTCTCTTAGAGAGCGGGGCTATACGTTTAATAGCCCATTCTGTTGATTTGGTTTAGCTCCCCCCCAGACTTTGGAACCCACGCTTGGGTCCCACTTAGGTGGACTACTTCCACCAGTCCCCTTTCTTTTACCTTCCCTTTCATACTCCTTATCTCCTTTACCGATTCCCCTATCTACCCTATCTTTACGAGTTTAGAGTGCACAAATGACACCCCTCAGGTTTCTGACACTGAATGTTAGGGGTCTAAACACTTTTGGTAAACGAAGTTTGCTTGTTAGAACACTAAAATTTCATAAGGCAGATGTAGCCTTTCTTCAGGAAACACACCTTTTAGGAGATGTCTCCCCCGGCCCATCATTTCGGGATTATCCCGTAGTAAAAACAGCCTCTTACTCTAAGAAAGCCAGAGGTGTCGCTATCCTCATTAACAAAAGAGTGGCCTTCGAACCGATTTATGAATTCAGAGATCCACAAGCAAGATTCCTTATCCTGATATGCAACCTTGACCATGTCACTTACACCTTAGTATCTGTATATTTACCTAATACCCTCCAGCCCAGATATCTGAAGAAAATCTTGCATAAAGTTGACCTAGTGAGACAGGGCAGAGTGATAGTGGCGGGTGACCTGAACATGGTGTGGGATGGCGGCCTTGACAGACAAACAAAACCATCTAAAAAAAGTCCCTCTTGCCCAGAGACCGTTAGTCGCAGATTCCGAGAGCTCATGTCACAATTTAATTTTTTTGATGTTTGGAGATCTCTGCATCCTCTGGACAGAGATTATACTCACTATTCTATACCCCACTCCACACACTCTAGATTAGATTACATGTTTTGTCACCCAGACTCCTTAGACATTATTTTTCGCACAATGATCTGTGCGTGCCCATGGTCAGACCATGACATGGTTTTAATGGACATAGAGTCACAGAACACCATTAGGTCCAGACCCAACTGGAGACTACCCCACACCCTTCTTTCCGACATCCCCCTTAGAGAGGAGCTTAGGAAAGAGAAACTTCACTCTGCGAACTAACGACACGCCCGGAATCCGGGAAGATACTCTGTGGGGAGCCTTTAAGGCCACCACTAGAGGCTTCTTTATTCAAAAACAAGCCCATTTGAGGAAACAGGAAGGCCTTTCTATGTCTCAAGCCCATCGTAAACTTAGGGATCTTGAATCCCAAAGTCATACAGCAGATAACATACAAATCATGGAGGAGATCAGAAATGTAAGGAGACATATATGCAAGCTAGAATATACCAAAACCCAAAATAATTTGCTCAAACTGAAACAGCTTTTCTACACTAAAGGTAATAAAGCTGACACAATCTTAGCGAATAAATTAAGACACCGCACTAGCAACTCTCGCATTCATGAAATTAAACAAGACGCTCAATCCTACAAACGTCCGTCACAGATAGGCCAGCAGTTTAACAAGTATTACTCAACACTATATAACATCCAAAAGGATACCTCATTCCACCCAGCCCCATCAGAGGCTATAGGCCCTTTCCTGCGCTCCCTAGGATTACCTACACTAGATGAAGCTTCCGTTGATAGCTTGGATGGCCCGGTCACGTCCCAAGAGATTAAATTCGTTATTAAAAATCTGAAAGCCCCTGGACCAGACGGCTTTACCGCAATATTTTATAAAACATACCTCCGGGAGGTTGTCCCCGTCCTGACCAGATTCTTCAACCTGGCTAGAGACGAAGGACAATTTAAAAAAGAGTTCCTAGAGGCCTCCATCACCACAATTCTCAAGCCCAACAAAGACCCAACACTCTGCACTAGCTATAGGCCCATATCTTTGATTAATACAAATGTTAAAATATATTCAAAAATCTTCGCGAATAGACTCGCAAAACTCCTCCCCTCACTTATTAACCCTGACCAGGTTGGCTTCATCCCTGGAAGAGAAGGTCCCGACAATACGAGAAGGCTCCTTAATATTCTTCTAGAAGCCAAAAGACTCAACAAACCAATTGCAGTGCTTTCTCTCGATGCTGAGAAAGCATTTGACCGGGTCAGATGGGACTTCCTGTGGGAAGTTCTAAAGATCTTTCGCTTCCCGACCTCCATCATTCAAGCAATACAAGCTTTGTACTCGGCCCCTACGGCCTCAGTTAAGGGCCTAGGATTCCATTCCTCCCCTTTTCCTATTTCAAATGGCACCCGGCAGGGTTGCCCCCTATCGCCCATCCTGTTTGCGCTGGCCATTGAACCGCTCGCTGCTGTCATTAGAACTGACAAAGAGATATCTGGAGTTATCTTGCACGGAACAGTCCACAAAGTGGCTCTGTTCGCAGATGACAACACCATACTCTCCGCAAACCCCCTCAGTGAGATTCCTAAACTTTTATCTACACTAGAAGCATTCAGTAGCCTGTCCTTTTTATAGGCTAAATCAATCCAAAACCGAACTTTACACTCAGGGTTTCCCGGATTCTGTCACTAATTCACTACGAGACACATATAAATTTGTTATCAACAATACGTATGTCTCCCACTTAGGAGTTAAACTCTCCAACTCCATCCCCAACCTCATCTTAAATAATTATAAGCCCCTTTTAACCGAATTACACACTCTGTCCAATCAATGGAATTTCTGTTCCATATCTTGGCTAGGTCGGATAACAGCCCTTAAAATGAGCTTTCTTCCAAAATTAACATACATCATGCGCTGCCTCCCTATTAGAGTACCTAGAGCCCTGCTCACTCAGTTTCAGGGCGCCTGTACCAAGTATATATGGCAAAACAAACCTCCACGGGTGGCCCACAGATTCCTGCAATACCCCAGAATGCATGGAGGAGTGGCCTCCCCGTCCATACTCAGATACTGAGGCCGCCATGCTCACACACATTACCCAATGGGGTATAAAAGATTCTGATAGCAAATGGAGGTCAATTGAACAGGCCTCCCTACCCTTCGACCTTACCCTGAGGGACCTGATCTGGACCCCTCCACATTGCCGAAAAACCTTAGGCATAGAGAATCAGGTGGTCCGAGAATGCCTAGCCTCTTGAACTCCTGAGACATTATTCCCAGGTGGCCCCCCACCCATCCCCTATCACTTCATTAACTGGCCTATTATCTGGTCTCCCAGACTCCCATCCCTCAACGTGGCTGAGACTTCGTGTTGCGAAGGTGGCTGACCTATGGTCCTCATCTTCCCGAGATTCGTTTATATCCTTTGCCCACATTGGCGGTTCAGCACCCCCCCCGCGCTATATGCGCTTCGAATATATGTGTCCTCAGCTTTCTGACTAGCTAGGGCTTTAAATCATCTCTCTCTAGACCACTAACCATCTGGGAAGCCAGATGGCAACAGGGATTGAGACTGGGTAAGCCACTATCTTTCCACTATTCCATTATGGAGGGCGCATCCCCTACAGACAAAGCTACTCATATCACTAAATGGGAACAGAAACTCGAGTTCTGTGCCCCCACCAAAGAGTGGCACCGTACATTACTCCTCACAAACAAAACTCTCCACTGTGTCACTATGCATGAGAACTATATCAAACTCCTCACACAGTGGTACTTTGTGCCTGCTAGACTAGCCACAATTTTCCCTGGTGCATCTCCTGTCTGTTGGAGAGAGTGCGGTAGAGTAGGAGACATGACACACATTTGGTGGACTTGCTCCAAATTGAGGCCCATTTGGAATAAGTGTTTCTCAACTCTTAGGACTATGGGCATCTCCCTTCCCAATACACCAAAAGTCGCCTTACTCCACATAGGTACCTGCAAACTCCCTAGACACTATGCTTCCTTGAGCATATATTTATTTTCAGCTATCAAACTCAATATAGGTAAAGCTTGGAAAAGAGCTAGCCCCCCATCCTGGTCTGACATCACCCAAACCATGGCCTACATCTACGCCATGGAAAAACCTATCTATTATTCCAAGGGTAAAGTTGACTTTTTCGAACTGATTTGGGCAGAATGGAAAGATAGATTTGACACGACTTGGCTCCCTAGCTTCAAGACTTAGCCTATTATACCCTCACTCAATAATGTCGGTACAACATCCCACACCTATCTAGGTGTATTTGGTGACCTTGACAGGTCTGTTCCCTTGGCCTTAGACCCTATCCTTCCCCCTCCCCCTCCCCTCTCTCATGGATGACTCCCCCCCCCCCTCCACCCCCTCTCTCCTCTTTTAAGGATGATCCCACCCCCCCCTTCTTTCTCTCTCTTCTTTTTTCCTTCTCCCATTCTCCCTTTCTTCAGTTACTTCTGACATAAGTGAACAATTTTGTAATACCCTTACTTTAGATACTGAGGTTACAGATGTTTAGTTGATCTATTAATGTATATACTGTGTTTTCTTATGTATCCATTTCTTTTGTCATTATTACTGAAATAGTACGCTTTGGTCGTACTAATGTTGTACTTCTTTATCTCATATGAAAAATCTAATAAAAATTACTTTAAAAAAACAAAAAAAAAACAAAAAAAAAAAACCATGGGGCCTTCTGGTTTTCAAATGTAAAATCCAGAAGGCCTCACTGTACAAAAGTCTACTTGTGACATCTCCTCCTCGCTCAGGAGCCCTGGCTTGTTCAATGATTTGCCAGGAAAAACTATTGACTTTTTTCTCATGAACATTAATAAAATGTCTCGCCAAATCAGACACCTCTGCACCATTGTCAATATTGTTGAGGTGTTCTCTAATACGTGTGCGGGCCTCTCTGGTGGAGCACCCCACATATTGTCTATTGCACTCTGTGCAATCCACCAGGTAGACCACATTTGAAGAACGACAGTTGGTACAGTTAGATAGATTATACTCTCTTTGGGTGGCTTTCGATTGGAAATTTTTGGTGACTCTCGTGTGGCCGCAAGCAATGCACTTGGCAAAGTGACATTTATAGTGACCTTTCACGCTAAGCCAGCTACTCATAGTAACTTTTGGTTTCCTTAGCATGCTTGGAGACAGCATGTTACCCAGTGTGCAGCCCCTTCGTGCTGAAAACTTGCAACCTCTGCTGACATACTCTTTGAGACTGTCTTCTGCTGTCAAAATAGGGAGATGTTTGTTTATTATGTCACAAATTTGCTTATATTGTGAACTGTAAGTTATGACAAAAAGTGGTTGTGACCTATCAAAGCTAGTGATATGTTTACTCGTATTTTGGACTAGCATACTGCTTCTGTCCATTCGAGTTTCCTCTGTAAGGGCCCTATTGACAGTTTTTACTGAATAGCCTCTCTCAAAAAGTTGAGACTTCAAAATCTCACTTTCTCTCTTAAAGTCAGTTTCATTCTTGCAATTGCGTTTTATACGCATAAATTGCCCTTTGGCCACTCCAAAGCCTGTGTGCTTGGGGTGATTGCTGCGTGCATGTAACAATGTGTTGGAGGTTATCGGCTTCCTATAAAGGCTAGTTGTCACCTGGCTAAGTTCAATATTACCGATAAGAGTAAGATCTAAATATGGAATCTGTTCTGCTTCATGTTGGAAGGTAAACTGGAGGTTAAGATCATTATGGTTAATGTACTGGACAAAATCTCTCATCTGTTGTCCAGTACCTGTCCATACGATTAAAAGGTCGTCTATGTACCTTTTTGTATGTTTTGTCAGTCTCAATGTCTGAGGAAGGATCTTCTGTATCAGATCCTCATCAGAAGAGGATAAATTATGTTGGTCATTTGAAATTTCATAAACTAAATGAGAAGTTTTAAAAGACCCTTTACGTTTATTAGAAGGTGGAAATGCAGACAAAGCCTTCAAGATAGAATCAGAAACAAATTTTTTAAAATTTACAGGTATATCATGCACATTAGAAGTTGAAGGAACTGCAACTGGCAATGTACTATTACTGATGGAAACACTATCTGCATGTAAAAGTTTATCATGACAACTATTACAAATGACATTCTGCGAAATAATTTCAACAATTTTACAACAAATGCACTTAGCTTTGGTAGAACCGATGTCGGGCAGCAATGTTCCAGCAGAAATTTCTGAGGCAGGATCAGATTGAGACATCTTGCAAAATGTAAGAGAAAAAACAACATATAAAGCAAAATTATCTATTTCCTTATGACAGTTTCAGGAATGGGAAAAAATGCAAATAGCATAGGCCTCTGATAGAGAAAAAAGCAAGAGGCAAACATTAATGGGGTATTGAAATAATGAAAAAGTTTGGCGCCAAGTATGACGCACAAACGTAACGTAAACCTTTTTTGACGACAAAAATAACCGGAAATGAGACACTCGCGTCACTAATGACCTGGGGTTTTAGTCTTTTTTTCAATTGACTACTTCTTGCAAATTGCGGGCAGCATTTGGCCCGCAGGTGCGTCAAATGCTAAACTTTATTGCGTCATACTTGACGCCGGAAATGAGGAAGTTGCATCATAGACTTATTTTTCCGCACCAAGAATGATGCAATAAAGTTTAGCATTTGATGCACCTGCGGGCCTAATACTGCCCGCAATTTGCAAGAAGTAGTCAATTGAAAAAAGACTAAAACCCCAGGTAAGAGAAAAATTTCTTTAAAAGATTTTTATATTTCCCAAATATGAAACTGACAGTGCAGAAGGAAATACATGAACCTGACTCATGTCAAATATAAGTACAATACATATATTTAGAACTTTATATAAATGCATAAAGTGCCAAATCATAGCTGAGGTGTCTTAAGTAATAAAAAAACATACTTACCCAAAGACACCCATCCACATATAGCAGATAGCCAAACCAGTACTGAAACAGTTATCAGTAGATGTAATGGTAAATTGAGAGTGTATCGTCGATCTGAAAAGGCAGGTAGGAGATGAATCTCTACGACCGATAACAGAGAACCTATGAAATAGACCCCTGTTAGGGAAATCATTGTATTCAATAAGTGATACTCCCTTCACGTCCCTCTGACATTCGCTGTACTCTGAGAGGAATCGGGCTTCAACAATGCTGAGAAGCACATATCAACGTAGAAATCTTAGCACAAACTTACTTCACCACCTCCATAGGAGGCAAAGTTTGTAAAACTGAATTGTGGGTGTGGTGAGGGATGTATTTATAGGCATTTTGAGGTTTGGGAAACTTTGCCCCTCCTGGTAGGATTGTATATCCCATACGTCACTAGCTCATGGACTCTTGCCAATTACATGAAAGAAATATAACAGTGCACGGTTTAATCATGGGGAACAACACTATAAACTAGATTACATTTGGCTGGTAAGCTTTACCAATGCCCAACTCCATTAAGTCTATGTAGTTGGAAATGTGAACAGAGCTTAACAATCAAATGTAATCTAAATCTAGTCCTATAATTATATGATGACTGTTCATTGGAATCTGCTGTTAAAATTGCAGGAAGGGTGTTCATAGGACAAATTAAGTTAAAGGGACATTAAAGTGATTGTAAAGTCAGCCTCTTGTCTAAACACCTGTGTAACATTTGTCAAGAAAAAACTTGAGTTTCATTCATCAAATTTTAACTTTTTTATTCGTTACCTTTTTATTTTCAGTAATTTATCCTAGTTTTCGCTAAAATCATCCTCCTCCCGGCATTCGCGCTCCGTTCCTCTATTTTTTGATCGACGTCTTGATAGCCAATAACGGCTCTAACCACATGGTGACCCACCCCCTTACCATGACGTAATACGTCATCATTGCGCATGCGTTCGTTTGCGGTGTAGAGCTAATGTATTGTAAGCTCGTGCACATTTCGCGCATGCGCTATATATCTAAACACGGCGTCGCAATAGACTGTTATACGGAGTCCTATCATTTCCTCTGTATTGTGCCGCTTGGATTAGTGGATCTGAAAGGGCTCCGTATATCGGTACATTGTGTTATTTTGCTTAAAGTAAATGAGATTGCAGCTTAAAAAAATAACTTACACTCAATATTATATTCTTTAGAGTTTGCGGGATTAAAGGTTATACTTTTAATAGATCCTGTCCTTCACCACTCGCAACGATAGTTTTCATTGAATAGAGTTAGACTCATTCAATGAATACTATGTTGTTAAAAAGCGGAAACAGGAGTAACGCATGCGCAATTGAAAAACTACACGGGAGCACGCAGTGCCGATACGTAAACCGCTGTTTACGTAATATGGGGAGAATTAGCAAACAGTGAGTGGGAGGAGCGGGTAAGTGAATGATCGTTATTTGTTGTATAAAATAAAAATTAAATAATAAATTTTATTAAAAACGGATTGTGGCGGTATGCTTAATCGGATGATTCTCTACAAAACTATATTATACAAACAGGAAAAATTTACATTCACTTTAAACCCACACGTTTTCTTTCATTCTTTAAATATCCTTTGTTAATAACATATCAATGCACATGGGTGAGCCAATCACATGAGGCATCTATGTGCATCCACCAATCAGCAGCTACTGAGCCTATCTAGATATGCTTTTCAGGAAAGAATATCAAGAGAATGAAGTAAATTTAGAACGTTATTTAAAATGGCATGCTCTATCTCAATCATGAAAGAAAATTTGTGTTTAATGTCTCTAAGGATTGTCCTCAGAGTACAGTGTGCAAAATATTAGAACTAGCAGTTTAACAGGAAATCTAACAATTAGAATATTTTTTTCAAAAGTTAGTGACAAGTTCTTTTTAAGGAACAGAAGCATCTCTGCATGTTCAGCTATAAGTTTGTTTCTGCTATCAGTTTATCAGTAACAGTTTCACTTTCCACACTACTGCATGGGGCAGAAAGATATTTTTGGGCCATTTTAGCCAAAGCTGGAAATCTCAGTTTAGTAATCGCCTAGTACTTCAGGGGTTTTTCTCAACAAGGAACAGTTCTCTCCCAGGTAGGCTTCCAGCTCTATAGTAGCAGCTTTTGGAGCACTGGTCTCAGACGTACAAACATACAAATAGCAGCAATTTGTATTGTCACAACAAAAGTGAACCATTTTTATTTAAAGTGAATGTAAATTTTTACGATTTGAAAGCCCTGTTTTTAAAAATACTATTAAAAACAGGGGCACCATTCATTCATTCATTCATTCATTCAGTTGTGTGTTTTTTTTTTTTTTTTTTTTTAATACTTACCTTTTCTTCCTTGCAAGCGTGGAACACCGGAGAAGCAATTTCACCCGCCCCTAGGTAGTCTCTTACATCAGAAATGACAAATCCGGCTTCCTCCAATAACTGCTTCCCCCCCCCGAGGAAACATTGCCTGAGGCCACGCCGTGATTGAAGGAAGCTGGATTAGTCATTTCTGAAGACGACCTGGGGGTGGGGGAATCGCTGCTCCGGTGTTCCACGCTTGCAAGGAAGAAAAGGTAAGTATTTAAAAAAAAAAAATTGCAATGTAAACTTTCATGAATGAGTGTCCCTGTTTTTAATAGTATTTTTAAAAACAGGGCTTTCATTCGTGAACTTTTACATTCACTTTAAGTCTCCACTCCATCTTAAAATGAAATTGGAACATGCAGTTTGAAAAAACGTCACAAGATGGCGTGTGGGTAAGATCTGGAGGTATCGGTTTAAGTTTCGGAGCATTTGTACGAATAAAAGTACTCATGCAAATACTCCGTACCGGTAGTAGTATTGGTGGAACCTTAGCTTCCATATTCCTTTTTAAAGTAATATGTGGTCATAAATCAAGTTATTTTCTATTACATTTGAAATAAAGAACAGTGGGTACAAAATAGTTTTGTCAGTTTTTACTTATTTTAGAGAAAATTGTGCGTTTTTCCTATAAAGTGAAAGGGTGCCAATACTTTAGGCCACGTCTGTTACGCGTGTGTGTGCTCTTAAAGGGACAGTCAACACCAGAAATTTTGTTGTTTAAAAAGAGAGATAATCCCTTTATTACCCATTCCCCAGTTTTGCATAACAGTAATATTAATACACTTTTTACCTCTGTGATTAACTTGGATCTAAGCATCTTCTGACAGCCCCCTGATCACATGACATTTTATTTTTTATCTATTGACATTCATTTTAGCCATTTAGTGCTGTCTGCCACAACCCACGGGCGTGATCACAATGTTATCTTTATGGCTGATATGAACTAGCACTCCCCTGTTGTGAAAAGCAAATAAAAAAGCATGTGATAAGAGGCGGCCTTCAAGGGCTTAGGAATTATCATATGAGCCTTCCCAGGTTTAGCTTTCAACTAAGAATACCAAGAGAACAAAGCAAAATTGGTGATAAAAGTAAATTGGAAAGTTGTTTAAAATGACTTGCCCTATTTGAAACATGAGGTTTCTTGACTTGACTGTCCCTTTTTAATTATTGTGTTTTTTTTTTTTTTGTTTTGTTGTTTTTTTTTCTCCCAGGCCAAAGAAGCAACAGGTGCCTCAGCTTCAGTAATTTATGTGCCGCCTCCTTTTGCTGGTGCTGCTATTCATGAAGCTATTGATGCTGAAGTCCCCCTGGTGGTATGCATTACGGAAGGAATCCCCCAACAGGACATGGTAAAGGTTAAACACAGACTTCTTCGCCAATCGACAACTCGACTAATTGGACCTAACTGTCCTGGAGTAATCAATGTAAGTATATCCATGAACATCTGGTATCAGAATCTAAAATTAAACTGTTGGCTAAGGAAACGCACTGAGGGCTAGGTTACGAGTGGCGCTCTAACTGTTGCACGCAAGCGAGAAGGGGTTTATCGCAGCTGTTTGCACATGTCTAGTTTCCCCCCCCCCCCCTGTATTACAAGTTGAAAGTAAATGTGATCGCTTGTTAGAGCGTGCAAACTCAGAGCTCTGGCTAAATGTGTTTTTGGAAACAAAAGTGTATATATTGTATTACCAAAATACCATCAGAGAGATATAGATTTCTTTCTTTTTTTTTTTTTCTCTATCTCTCATGCGCGTTGGGTTAGCACACGAGCAGTTTACTTTCAAAGCGATATGCGCAAAAAGCTTCTAGCGTGTTATATAATGCTCACTTGTAATCTGATCATTTTTTTTTTTTTTTTATTAAATCTAAACCTTTACAAGAGCACCAGATTGTAGCAGTGTCTGCTGCTATACAGTGTTCCAAACAAGTGCACGCTACCTACCTAGGTGTCTTGTTTAATAAAATACCTTAAACAGTTTTATTTTATTTTCACTTGCATACCCTTTAAATACATTGTTGCTCAAATATATCTTGCTGTCGGATTATATATGAGAGTTAAGTAAAAAAAAAAAAACACTCAATATAATTAACAAAATCTTAATTGTACGAATATTGACCAGATCTTTTTAAGGTTCTTTATTTAATATTTCTTGCTACTCGTGATACATGATGCTACAATTTTAGATGTTTGGTGATTATTATTCTTATAAATGATCCAGTATTAATGATTAACATGCTGTAATACACTTTGCTTTATTGCTCTTATAAAGCAAGTCATAAATTTAAAAAAAAAGTTGTACTTTTCCTATCATACATATAACAGAGCAGCATTTCAGTGTTTTCTTTCATCATCAGATGGTGAGAGTCCTTAACCCCTTAGTGACCACAGCACTTTTCCATTTTCTGACCATTTGGTACCAAGGCTATTTTTACATTTTTGCAGTGTTTGTGTTTAGCTGTAATTTTCCAGAGTATCAGAGGGATCTCATTGTTTAAAAGGTATCAGTCAGGAGAAGGGTACAAAAGAATTTCCAAGGCATTAGATATACCATGGAACACAGTGAAGACAGTCCTCATCAAGTGGAGAAAATATGGCACAACAGTGACATTACCAAGAACTGGATGTCCCTCCAAAATTCATGAAAAGACGAGAAGAAAACTGGTCTGGGAGTCTACCAAGAGGCCTATAGCAACATTAAAGGAGCTTCAGGAATATCTGGCAAGTACTGGCTGTGTAGTACATGTGACAACAAGTATTCTTCATATGTTTGTGCTTTGGGGTAGACGGCAAGACGGAAGTCTTTACTTACGAAGAAAAACATCCAAGCCCAGCTAAATTGAGCAAAAACACATCTGAAGTCTCCCAAAAGCATGTGAGAAAAGGTGTTATGGTCTGATGAAACCAAGGTTGAACTTTTTGGCAATAATTCCAAAAGATATGTTTGGTGCAAAAACACTGCACATAACCAAAAGAACACCATACCCACAGCGAAGCATGGTGGTGGCAGCATCATGCTTTGGGGCTGTTTTTCTTCAGCTGGAACTGGGGCTTTATTCAAGGTGGAAGGGATTATGAACAGTTCCAAATACCAGTCAATATTGGCACAAAAACTTCAGGCTTCTGCTAGAAAGCTGAACATGAAGAGGAGCTTCATCTTTCAGCATGACAACGACCCAAAGCATACATCCAAATCAACAAAGGAATGGCTTCACCAGAAAAAGATTAAAGTTTTGGAATGGCCCAGACCTGAATTCAATTGAAAATCTGTGGGGTGATCTGAAGAGGGCTGTGCACAGAAGATGCCCTCGCAATCTGACAGATTTGGAGTGTTTTTGCAAAGAAGAGTGGGCAAATCTTGCCAAGTCAAGATGTGCCATGCTGATAGACTCATACTCAAAGACTGAGTGCTGTAATAAAATCAAAAGTTGCTTCAACAAAGTATTCGTTTAAGGGTGTGCACACTTATGCAACCATATTTTATTTTACTTCCCTTCTCCTAAAAGATTTCAGTTTTTCAATTGAGTTGCATAGTTTATAGGTCACATTAAAGGTGGAAAAAGTAGACATCCCAAAGTATCGATCTAGGCCCGTTTTGGTATATTTCATGCCACCATTTCACGGCCAAATGCGATCAAATAAAGTTCACTTTTTCACAAACTTTAGGTTTTTCTCTGAAATTATTTACAAACAACTTGTGCAATTATGGTACATATTGTTGTAAATGCTTCACTGGGACCCCCTTTGTTCAGAAATAGCAGACATATATGGCTTTTGCATTTCTTTTTGGTAATTAGAAGGCCGCTAAGTGCCGCTGCGCACCACACTTGTATTCTGCCCAGCAGTGACGGAGTTAATTATGTAGCTTGTAGGGAGCTTAAAGGGTTAATTTTAGCTTTAGTGTGGCGATCAACCTGACAGATCCCACCCAAACAGCTCTCATCCCTCAACCCCACAATTGTCCCCGCCATCTTAGGTACTGGCAAAGAGCTCTCTAACCTTCCCCACACTATTTTCCACCATTTTGAGGTTTGGGAAATTTTGCCCCTCCTGGTAGGATTGTATATCCCATACGTCACTAGCTCATGGACTCTTGCCAATATGAAAGAAATTAATTTATCTGGTAAGTTCTTACATAAATTGTTTTTTAATAACTTCAATTACATTTTATAAATTACAGGAAAAAATATGTTGCACCATCCTGCTACTTCATAATGACAACTAAGTGGCAAAAAAAAACATTGTCTGCAGTGCATTAGATACCATTTTAAAGGGACATTCCAAACAAATTTTTATTCACATGGTAGCATTTTACTTTTGAATAGAAGCATTTTTGTAATATACATTAATTAGCAAAAAATGCTTATAGTAAAAGCTATTGCTGTTTCAAAAGTGTATTTAAGTATGCACCGTGCACCAGCATTTTAAACACAGCACTTGCTCAGAGAGCCTAAGGCGTTTGTATAATCTTGTAATAAATCAATATAATTGCTGACATGATTCAAGCCCCACTGCTGCTCTGAGCAGTTGCAGTATGTAAAATGCTGGTGCACTGAGAATATCTAGCTTTGCTTTACATGTACAGTATGTGCAGAGAAAAATGTTAACACTAAAACGGTAATAACTTTTACTTCAAGCATTTTTGCTAATACATATATATATATATATATTGCAAATATGTTTCTATTTAAATATGTAATTTATGTGCATTTACATTTTGACTGAAATGTCCCTTTAAGGTGGTTGTTGTATTTGAATGTGTTTTGAATACTGGATGTGGTATATAATGCTATATAATCTGTGAAGGGAGAAATACATTTCAAGAGAACACAACTTTTATAGATACTGACTCCCAAGTATAAATCCACAAGTTTAATATCCTAGTAGAAGAATCTTAAAGGGACTTGGAAGTTTGTGTTCAGTTAGAACCCAGTAGTGCATTGCTGAACACATCGGTGAGCCAGTGGCAAGAGGCGTATGTGCAGCCACCAAACCACAGCTAGCTCCCAGTAGTGCATTGTTGCTCCTAAGCGTCCCTAAATATGCTCTTCAACAAAAGATACCAAGAAAACGTAGCAAATCTTAGAAGTAAATTAAAAAAAAAATTTTTATTCTTCACATGCTATATCTGAATTATGAAAACTTAATTCTAAATTTTCTGTTCCTTTTTTTTCAAATGCTTTCCAAATAATAATAATGGTGGTTGTTGTGGTTGGTTATTGTCCAACAGATTCCGCAGCGCTATCAACATAGTCGGTGTACAGGATAGCTTTTGCAGGGATCAAATGGGTAGAGGGCCCTGCCGAGAGTTTCACTGTTGTAGTCGGCTCTTATGAAGGCGATCTGCAATCAGCTGGGCTCATAGGCTTACATTCTATGGGGTTAAAGGGGAAAGCAATGGAGTTAGGAAAGGTTAGTGTTGATTGTAAGCATCCTTGAATAGTAGAGTTTTTAGGGAGCACTTGAAGCTGTTAAAACTAGGGGAGAGTCTTGTGGAGCGAGGCAGGGAGTTCCACAAGATGGGGGCCAGTCTGGAGAAGTCCTGTAAACGGGAGTGTGAGGAAGTAATAAGAGAGTAGGAGATCCTGAGCTGATCGAAGGGGACGGGAGGGAGAGTATCTGGAGACAAGTTCTGAGATGTAGGGGGGAGCAGTGCAGTTGAGAGCTTTGTATGTCAGAGTGAGGATTTTGTGTTTAATCCTAGAGGCAAGAGGAAGCCAGTGGAGGTATTGGCAGAGAGGCGCAGCAGATGAAGATCGACGAGTAAGGAAGATGAGCCTGGCAGAGGCATTCATAATGGATTGTAAAGGAGCTATGCGGCAGCTAGGTAGACCAGAGAGGACGGGGTTGCAGTAGTCGAGGCAGGAAAGGATGAGAGTGGATAAAAATCTTAGTTGTATCTTGTGTAAGGAAATGTCTAATTTTAGAGATGTTTTTAAGGTGGAAGCGGCAGGCTTTAGCCAAGGACTGAATGTGAGGAGTGAAGGAAAGATCTGAGTCAAGTGTGACCCCAAGACATCGGGCATGCGGGGTAGGAGTAATGATGGAATTATCAACAGTTATAGAAAATTTGGGTTTGGAGACAATGGAAGAAGGGGGGAAATAAGGAGTTCAGTTTTGGAGAGATTTAGCTTAAGGTAGTGAGAGGACATCCAAGATGAGATATGAGAAAGACAGTTAGTGACACGGGTTAGTAAGGAAGGAGGTAGGTCTAGTGCAGAGAGGTAGAGTTGGGTGTCATCGGCATACAAATGGTATTGAAACCCATGGGACTTTATTAAGGAACCTAGTGATGACGTGTAGATTGAAAAGAGAAGGGGACCAAGGACAGAGCCTTGAGGTACCCCAACAGAAAGTGGTAACTGGGCAGAGGATGCTCTGGAGAAGGCTACACTAAATGTACGGTTAGTCAGATAGGAAGAGAACCACGAGTGAGCTCTGTCGCAAATGCCGAAGGATTGGAGGGTTTGGAGCAGAAGAGGGTGGTCAACAGTGTCAAAGGCTGCAGACAGGTCAAGGAGGATAAGCAGAGAGAAGTGGCCTTTGGATTTTGCTGTAAGTAGGTCGTTGGTAACCTTGACAATTGCTGTCTCTGTAGAGTGATAGGGACGAAATCCAGATTGCAATGGGTCAAGAATAGAGTTTAGTGTAAGGAAATGGGATAGACGTGCATATACTAGCTTTTCTAGGAGCTTTGAGGCAAGAGGGAGTAGGAAAATAGGGCGGTAGTTGGATGGGAAGGTGGGATCGAGGGAAGGTTTTTTGATGATAGGTGGGACCAGTGCATGTTTTAGAGATGAGGGAAATATACCGGTGCTGAGGGAGAGGTTGAAATGTATGCGGGTGAGGGTAGGAGAGAGGGAGGGGAGTAGCTTTGAGGGGATGGGGTCGAGGGGACAGGTACTGAGGTGGGAGGACAGTATAAGGGCAGAAACTTCATCCTCATTAACAGGGGCAAAAGAGCTCCATTTTTGGATATTTGGGTTTTGGATGATTGTGAGCTTTTGAGGGGGTGGAAGATTGGTAGTATGTTGAGCTGATTTCACTTCTGATGGAGTCAATTTTGTTTTTGAAGTGGCTGGCAAAATCTTGAGCTGAGAGAGAGGTTGTATTAGGAGGTGGGGTGGGCGGAGAAGAATATTGAACGTGGAGAACAGATGTTTTGGATTAGAGGAAAGAGTAGAGATGAGATTAGAGAAGTATTGTTGCTTATGGAGATTAAGGGCATAGTAGGAGTTCAGGATGAACTTGTAGTGAAGAAAGTCAGCTGAACTCCGAGATTTCCTCCAGTGTCGCTCAGCAGTACGGGAACATCTGCGTAGGTACCATGTCAGAGGAGTATGCCAGGGCTGAGGATGAGTGTGGGCAAACAATGTGTATTGGCATTATAGGGAAAGGAAATGCACCCTTGAGACACAAACTGGATATTTCTTCGAATCATAATAGTTTGTAAAGGAAGAACTACTAAATGGGGTTTGGCTAAATGTCCAGTAATTAAATATTTCTGTGAATAAGGTGATTATGTTTGACACTTCTGGTGCTTTTTGACTATTTTAGATACCCTGTATATAAGTGCATATCGTTTTACCTTTCTACATTTCTTTTCTTTTTTCTTCAGCCTGGAGAATGTAAAATTGGAATCATGCCAGGTCATATTCACAAAAAAGGAAGAATTGGTAAGTTTACTGTAACACATTTGGTTGTTATTATATGATGGTTAATATCACTTAAATGGGGCACACAAGTAAGAGCTATACAATTTACTATTCTATTACACTACTAAGACATTTAGAGATACAGTGGGAAAGATTTATCAATTTACAAGTGGACAGGATTCACATGTTGTGAACTTATCGCAAATTGTGGGGCGAATGTGTTCCTCATATTTTTCATTGCATGAGGAAACACTCCTGCAATACTGCCCCCTACCCTCATGCAACCAATTGCCTGAGGGTAGGGCTCTTCAATCACCCAGGTCAAATGAATCCGGGGTGGTTTTCTTCCGCCAACTCCTATTTGGGGGAGAGGGTTTATGAAGCAGCGGTTTAAACGGCTGCATCATAAATTATCAGTTGCAGGCTCAAAAGAGCGAACCTGCAACCGATCAGGGCATTCGCCTCATAATCTTGCTTAATATGTGTTTAACAAAAAAAAAAAAAAACAGTATAATGTGCAAAGGTATCATGCACGTGCTTCTCATTTGCTCACAAGCTGTATCCTGGAGGGGAACATGAGTAAAACAAAGGCATTTTTGTTCCAAATCTCTGACACTGAGTATAAAAATAAAATTGGCTTCCTTTTTATCTGTAGTTAGACATGATTATTTTTTTAACGTGTCCTTGTTTGACCCTAGAGTGATATTTAGTATTAAGTGTCACAATAGCATGTTCACTGGTTGTTTGATTTAAAACAAAAATGTTAGTCTGGTTTTTATATATTACTGTCTCAATACATTTCTGTAAATACTTCAGTAAGTGACAGTTTTGTTTGTTTCCAGTAATCTTCACTCCTCAATCATGGCTTGCAAATGGCCAGCATTGTTACATTATTTCCACTGTATGTCCTGTTTGATTCAATGCAACTCATATATTCAATTAAATGCAGCTGATATTTATTTATATTATGAGCTGCATTGTATATATTAGATATATAGATACGTGTGAGGCTGCAAAACCTGTAAGTGACGTTCACATTACAATTCGCAATACAGACAACAAGGAAGTATACCTATTTTCTTCTTAAATGGAAAGAGTCCACAGCTGCATTCATTACTTTTGGGAAATAAGAACCTGGCCACCAGGAGGAGGTAAATTTACCCACCAATCGGCAAGAACAACACAGTGTGTTCACCAAAAATGGGCCAGCATCTAATTTTACATTCTTGCATTTCAAATAAAGATACCAAGAGAATGAAAAGAATTTGATAATAGGAGTACATTAGAAAGCTGATTAAAATTGCATTCTCTATCTCAATCACGATAGAAAAAATTTGGGTTCAGTGTCCCTTTAAATATCTCCACCCACTCCCCTCATCCCCAGTCATTCTTTGCCTTTCGTCCCAGGAGGCAGAGAAGTGTCAGAATTTTTCATTTTTGTTTTTGTCTCTTATGGAGGGTAGTACTCTTCTGTATGGGACAGGAGTTTTAAGTAGTCCTGTCAGTCTCTCAGTGAGGGCTTGGATGAAAGTTAGTCCGGAGATGCAGGAGTTTTCTCCAACATAGGTGTGTCCGGTCCACGGCGTCATCCTTACTTGTGGGATATTCTCTTCCCCAACAGGAAATGGCAAAGAGCCCAGCAAAGCTGGTCACATGATCCCTCCTAGGCTCCGCCTTCCCCAGTCATTCTCTTTGCCGTTGTACAGGCAACATCTCCACGGAGATGGCTTAGAGTTTTTTGGTGTTTAACTGTAGTTTTTATTATTCAATCAAGAGTTTGTTATTTTAAAATAGTGCTGGTATGTACTATTTACTCTGAAACAGAAAAGAGATGAAGATTTCTGTTTGTAAGAGGAAAATGATTTTAGCAACCGTTACTAAAATCGATGGCTGTTTCCACACAGGACTGTTGAGAGGAATTAACTTCAGTTGGGGGAAACAGTGAGCAGACTTTTGCTGCTTGAGGTATGACACATTTCTAACAAGACGATGTAATGCTGGAAGCTGTCATTTTCCCTATGGGATCCGGTAAGCCATTTTTATTACATAAAGAAAAAAAGGGCTTCACAAGGGCTTTTAAGACTGTAGACATTTTCTGGGCTAAAACGATTTATATATAAGCATATTTTATACCCCATAGCCTTGAGGAATTATTTTAATCTTGGGAACTATGTAAAATAACCGGCAGGCACTGTATTGGACACCTTATTCTCTAGGGGCTTTCCCTAATCATAGGCAGAGTCTCATTTTCGCGCCTCTATTGCGCACTTGTTTTTGGGAAGCATGACATGCAGATGCATGTGTGAGGAGCTCTGATACATAGAAAAGACTTTCTGAAGGCGTCATTTGGTATCGTATTCCCCTTTGGGCTTGGTTGGGTCTCAGCAAAGCAGATACCAGGGACTGTAAAGGGGTTAAATATAAAAACGGCTCCGGTTCCGTTATTTTAAGGGTTAAAGTTTCCAAATTTGGTGTGCAATACTCTTAAGGCTTTAAGACACTGTGGTGAAATTTTGGTGAATTTTGAACAATTCCTTCATACTTTTTCACATTTGCAGTAATAAAGTGTGTTCAGTTTAAAATTTAAAGTGACAGTAACGGTTTTATTCTAAAACGTTTTTTGTACTTTGTTATCAAGTTTATGCCTGTTTAACATGTCTGAACTACCAGATAGACTGTGTTCTGTATGTGGGGAAGCCAAGGTTCCTTCTCATTTAAATAGATGTGATTTATGTGACACAAAATTTAGAGAAAATGATGCCCAAGATGATTCCTCAAGTGAGGGGAGTAAGCATGGTACTGCATCATCCCCTCCTTCGTCTACACCAGTCTTGCCCACACAGGAGGCCCCTAGTACATCTAGTGCGCCAATACTCCTTACTATGCAACAATTAACGGCTGTAATGGATAATTCTATCAAAAACATTTTAGCCAAAATGCCCACTTATCAGCGAAAGCGCGACTGCTCTGTTTTAGAAAATACTGAAGAGCATGAGGACGCTGATGATATTGGTTCTGAAGTGCCCCTACACCAGTCTGAGGGGGCCAGGGAGGTTTTGTCTGAGGGAGAAATTTCAGATTCAGGGAAAATTTCTCAACAAGCTGAACCTGATGTGATTACATTTAAATTTAAATTGGAACATCTCCGCGCTCTGCTTAAGGAGGTGTTATCTACTCTGGATGATTGTGAGAATTTGGTCATTCCAGAGAAATTATGTAAAATGGACAAGTTCCTAGAGGTCCCGGGGCCCCCCGAAGCTTTTCCTATACCCAAGCGGGTGGCGGACATTGTAAATAAAGAATGGGAAAGGCCCGGTATACCTTTCGTCCCTCCCCCCATATTTAAAAAATTGTTTCCTATGGTCGACCCCAGAAAGGACTTATGGCAGACAGTCCCCAAGGTCGAGGGGGCGGTTTCTACTCTAAACAAACGCACCACTATACCCATAGAAGATAGTTGTGCTTTCAAAGATCCTATGGATAAAAAATTAGAAGGTTTGCTTAAAAAGATGTTTGTTCAGCAAGGTTACCTTCTACAACCAATTTCATGCATTGTTCCTGTCACTACAGCAGCGTGTTTCTGGTTCGATGAACTAGAAAAGGCGCTCAATAATAATTCTTCTTCTTATGAGGAGATTATGGACAGAATTCATGCTCTCAAATTGGCTAATTCTTTCACCCTAGACGCCACTTTGCAATTGGCTAGGTTAGCGGCGAAAAATTCTGGTTTTGCTATTGTGGCGCGCAGAGCGCTTTGGCTAAAATCTTGGTCAGCGGATGCGTCTTCCAAGAACAAATTGCTTAACATTCCTTTCAAGGGGAAAACGCTGTTTGGCCCTGACTTGAAAGAGATTATCTCTGATATCACTGGGGGCAAGGGCCACGCCCTTCCTCAGGATAGGTCTTTCAAGGCCAAAAATAAACCTAATTTTCGTCCCTTTCGCAGAAACGGACCAGCCCCAAGTGCTACGTCCTCTAAGAAAGAGGGTAATACTTCTCAAGCCAAGCCAGCCTGGAGGCCAATGCAAGGCTGGAACAAAGGAAAGCAGGCCAAGAAACCTGCCACTGCTACCAAGACAGCATGAGATGTTGGCCCCCGATCCGGGACCGGATCTGGTGGGGGGCAGACTCTCTCTCTTCGCTCAGGATTGGGCAAGAGATGTTCTGGATCCTTGGGCACTAGAAATAGTCTCCCAAGGTTATCTTCTGGAATTCAAGGGGCTTCCCCCAAGGGGGAGGTTCCACAGGTCTCAATTGTCTTCAGACCACATAAAAAAACAGGCATTCTTACATTGTGTAGAAGACCTGTTAAAAATGGGAGTGATTCATCCTGTTCCATTAGGAGAACAAGGGATGGGGTTCTACTCCAATCTGTTTGTAGTTCCCAAAAAAGAGGGAACATTCAGACCAATCTTAGATCTCAAGATCCTAAACAAGTTTCTCAAGGTTCCATCGTTCAAAATGGAAACCATGCGAACAATTCTTCCTTCCATCCAGGAAGGTCAATTCATGACCACGGTGGATTTAAAGGATGCGTATCTACATATTCCTATCCACAAGGAACATCATCGGTTCCTAAGGTTCGCATTCCTGGACAAGCATTACCAGTTTGTGGCACTTCCGTTCGGATTAGCCACTGCTCCAAGAATTTTCACAAAGGTACTAGGGTCCCTTCTAGCGGTGCTAAGACCAAGGGGCATTGCAGTAGTACCTTACTTGGACGACATTCTGATTCAAGCGTCGTCCCTTCCACAAGCAAAGGCTCACACGGACATTGTCCTGGCCTTTCTCAGATCTCACGGGTGGAAAGTGAACGTAGAAAAAAGTTCTCTATCTCCGTCAACAAGGGTTCCCTTCTTGGGAACAATAATAGACTCCTTAGAAATGAGGATTTTTCTGACAGAGGCCAGAAAATCAAAACTTCTAAACTCTTGTCAAATACTTCATTCTGTTCCTCTTCCTTCCATAGCGCAGTGCATGGAAGTAATAGGTTTGATGGTAGCGGCAATGGACATAGTTCCTTTTGCGCGAATTCATCTAAGACCATTACAACTGTGCATGCTCAGTCAGTGGAATGGGGACTATACAGACTTGTCTCCGACGATACAAGTAGATCAGAGGACCAGAGATTCACTCCGTTGGTGGCTGTCCCTGGACAACCTGTCACAGGGGATGAGCTTCCACAGACCAGAGTGGATCATTGTCACGACCGACGCCAGTCTGGTGGGCTGGGGCGCGGTCTGGGGACCCCTGAAAGCTCAGGGTCTTTGGTCTCGGGAAGAATCTCTTCTCCCGATAAATATTCTGGAACTGAGAGCGATATTCAATGCTCTCAAGGCTTGGCCTCAGCTAGCAAAGGCCAAGTTCATATGGTTTCAATCAGACAACATGACGACTGTTGCGTACATAAACCATCAGGGGGGAACAAGGAGTTCCCTGGCGATGGAAGAAGTGACCAAAATCATTCAATGGGCGGAGACTCACTCCTGCCACTTGTCTGCAATCCACATCCCAGGAGTGGAAAATTGGGAAGCGGATTTTCTGAGTCGTCAGACATTTCATCCGGGGGAGTGGGAACTCCATCCGGAAATCTTTGCCCAAATTACTCAATTGTGGGGCATTCCAGACATGGATCTGATGGCCTCTCGTCAGAACTTCAAGGTTCCTTGCTACGGGTCCAGATCCAGGGATCCCAAGGCGACTCTAGTAGATGCACTAGTAGCACCTTGGACCTTCAAACTAGCTTATGTATTCCCGCCGTTTCCTCTCATCCCCAGGCTGGTAGCCAGGATCAATCAGGAGAGGGCATCGGTGATCTTGATAGCTCCTGCGTGGCCACGCAGGACTTGGTATGCAGACCTGGTGAATATGTCATCGGCTCCACCATGGAAGCTACCTTTGAGACGAGACCTTCTTGTTCAAGGTCCGTTCGAACATCCGAATCTGGTCTCACTCCAACTGACTGCTTGGAGATTGAACGCTTGATCTTATCAAAGCGAGGGTTCTCAGATTCTGTCATTGATACTCTTGTTCAGGCCAGAAAGCCTGTAACTAGAAAAATCTACCACAAAATATGGAAAAAATATATCTGTTGGTGTGAATCTAAAGGATTCCCTTGGGACAAGGTAAAAATTCCTAAGATTCTATCCTTTCTTCAAGAAGGTTTGGAGAAAGGATTATCTGCAAGTTCTTTGAAGGGACAGATTTCTGCCTTGTCTGTGTTACTTCACAAAAAGCTGGCAGCTGTGCCAGATATTCAAGCCTTTGTTCAGGCTCTGGTTAGAATCAAGCCTGTTTACAAACCTTTGACTCCTCCTTGGAGTCTCAATTTAGTTCTTTCAGTTCTTCAGGGGGTTCCGTTTGAACCCTTACATTCCGTTGATATTAAGTTATTATCTTGGAAAGTTTTGTTTTTGGTTGCAATTTCTTCTGCTAGAAGAGTTTCAGAATTATCTGCTCTGCAGTGTTCTCCTCCTTATCTGGTGTTCCATGCAGATAAGGTGGTTTTACGTACTAAACCTGGTTTTCTTCCGAAAGTTGTTTCTAACAAAAACATTAACCAGGAGATAGTCGTGCCTTCTTTGTGTCCGAATCCAGTTTCAAAGAAGGAACGTTTGTTGCACAATTTGGATGTAGTTCGTGCTCTAAAATTCTATTTAGATGCTACAAAGGATTTTAGACAAACATCTTCTTTGTTTGTTGTTTATTCTGGTAAAAGGAGAGGTCAAAAAGCAACTTCTACCTCTCTCTCTTTTTGGATTAAAAGCATCATCAGATTGGCTTACGAGACTGCCGGACGGCAGCCTCCTGAAAGAATCACAGCTCATTCCACTAGGGCTGTGGCTTCCACATGGGCCTTCAAGAACGAGGCTTCTGTTGATCAGATATGTAAGGCAGCGACTTGGTCTTCACTGCACACTTTTACTAAATTTTACAAATTTGATACTTTTGCTTCTTCTGAGGCTATTTTTGGGAGAAAGGTTTTGCAAGCCGTGGTGCCTTCCATCTAGGTGACCTGATTTGCTCCCTCCCTTCATCCGTGTCCTAAAGCTTTGGTATTGGTTCCCACAAGTAAGGATGACGCCGTGGACCGGACACACCTATGTTGGAGAAAACAGAATTTATGTTTACCTGATAAATTACTTTCTCCAACGGTGTGTCCGGTCCACGGCCCGCCCTGGTTTTTTAATCAGGTCTGATAATTTATTTTCTTTAACTACAGTCACCACGGTATCATATTTCTCCTATGCAAATATTCCTCCTTTACGTCGGTCGAATGACTGGGGAAGGCGGAGCCTAGGAGGGATCATGTGACCAGCTTTGCTGGGCTCTTTGCCATTTCCTGTTGGGGAAGAGAATATCCCACAAGTAAGGATGACGCTGTGGACCGGACACACCGTTGGAGAAAGTAATTTATCAGGTAAACATAAATTCTGTTTTTCTGCGAAACCATCCTGACTCATATTAACAGCTCGTCAAGCAGTCGGCGTTGTCTAACTTCGCTTCGCTGCCTGCTTTCTTTTCTATTCGTCACACTTGAAGGGCCGTGTTCCTGTTCCACAGCGTAGATTCCGGTAAGATCGTTTCATTTTACTTCATTCGTACTGTAATGTGAATGTTTCCCGAGAGGCTACCACCTTGCGGGTCTATCTTATAACATAAGGGTCTCAGTGAGTCTCTGTTAGTATCTTAGAATCGAGGGTTAATATCTCCTGAGGAGGGTTATTGAACAGGGGGGGGGTTAAAATCATGTTTATGTGATTCAACCTGCTTATGTGTGATGTTTACTGGGCTCGTGGTTGGAACATTGAGGCTTTTGGAAGTGATTCTTCCTTTTGGCTGGGTGCGCTTGTTTGGACTGTACAGTTCACCTTGTGTTTGGGCGTGGCTACGTTTCGTTGTTCCATTTCCGACCGCGCGGCGAAGGAAATTTTCTAGTCCGCAGGGGTCTGGTCATAGGAGGTGGTGAGTGTCGTTCCAGCCATTGGGGGTGTCGGGTGCCGTTTTAGTTTTTCACTACTTTAGTCCATTTTTTAAATATCCTCCTATCCAGTTATGGAGGATTCTGATGCTGAGACTGTGTTAATTTCAGATTTAGTTACAGAGGATTCTGATACTGGTTTCAGATTCTGTGTCCGGTGATGAATCCGGAGTGGCCTCGTTGACGCCTGTCAATAATTTTTTTATTCTGTATGCCATTTTAGAGCGCCTGGTTGCTCGGGGAATCCAGGGACTGCTGAGCCATCTGCCTCTGGGGGTTCTGTCCTCCGAGAGGCGAGTTCCCTACCAAATCATATTTCTGCACATACAGTTTTTGGTTCCTCCATGCGCGATGGCATGTTCCCCCGGAGGTTGCAGCACGTTTTCTTTTCCACAAAATGTTAGCGATGTTGTTCATCTGTTGAGTCCAGACATTTATTTGAGAATGTGCTTGTGCCCTATTTTCCCGGGCCTTCCGCCTTGGAGGGCCTCTATAGTTCTCCGCGGGGTATCTGTGCCTGAGTGTTGCGCCTTCCGCTACAGGATTGCGCTCCTTCGCGTGTTGCTCAGACATGTTTTTCAGTTATTGAATGACCCTATCGTTACCAGATACCGGGATTTCTTTTTTTTAAGACACGATGAGTCCACGGATCATCTTAATTACTAATGGGATATTCACCTCCTGGTCAGCAGGATGAGGCAAAGAGTACCACAGCAGAGCTGTTAAATAGCTCCTCCCTTCCCCCCACTCCAGTCATTCTCTTTGCCTACGTTAGTGATAGGAAGAGGTAAAGTGAGGTGTTAGATTAGATTCTTCAATCAAGAGTTTTATTTTTAAAGCAGTGCCAGAGTGCTGCTTTGTCCTAGGGTGTAGCCGTAGTCCATATCAGTCTCTACAGAAGAGCTTTCTTTCATGTAATTAGCAAGAGTCCATGAGCTAGTGACGTATGGGATATACATTCCTACCAGGAGGGGCAAAGTTTTCCAAACCTCAAAATGCCTATAAATACACCCCTCACCACACCCACAATTCAGTTTTACAAACTTTGCCTCCGATGGAGGTGGTGAAGTAAGTTTGTGCTAGATTCTACGTTGATATGCGCTCCGCAGCAAGTTGGAGCCCGGTTTTCCTCTCAGCGTGCAGTGAATGTCAGAGGGATGTGAGGAGAGTATTGCCTATTTGAATGCAGTGATCTCCTTCTACGGGGTCTATTTCATAGGTTCTCTGTTATCGGTCGTAGAGATTCATCTCTTACCTCCCTTTTCAGATCAACGATATACTCTTATATATACCATTACCTCTGCTGATTCTCGTTTCAGTACTGGTTTGGCTTTCTACAAACATGTAGATGAGTGTCCTGGGGTAAGTAAATCTTATTTTCTGTGACACTCTAAGCTATGGTTGGGCACTTTGTTTATAAAGTTCTAAATATATGTATTCAAACATTTATTTGCCTTGACTCAGAATGTTCAACTTTCCTTATTTTTCAGACAGTCAGTTTCATATTTGGGATTATGCATTTAAATTATTCATTTTTTCTTACCTTCAAAAATTTGACTATTTTTTCCCTGTGGGCTGTTAGGCTCGCGGGGGCTGAAAATGCTTCATTTTATTGCGTCATTCTTGGCGCGGACTTTTTTGGCGCAAAAATTCTTTTCCGTTTCCGGCGTCATACGCGTCTCCGGAAGTTGCGTCATTTTTTGACGTTATTTTGCGCCAAAAATGTCGGCGTTCCGGATGTGGCGTCATTTTTGGCGGCAAATAATGTGGGCGTCTTATTTGGCGCTAAAAAATATGGGCGTCGCTTTTGTCTCCACATTATTTAAGTCTCATTTTTCATTGCTTCTGGTTGCTAGAAGCTTGTTTTTTGGCATTTTTCCCATTCCTGAAACTGTCATTTAAGGAATTTGATCAATTTTGCTTTATATGTTGTTTTTTTCTCTTACATATTGCAAGATGTCTCACGTTGCATCTGAGTCAGAAGATACTACAGGAAAATCGCTGTCTAGTGCTGGATCTACCAAAGCTAAGTGTATCTGCTGTAAACTTTTGGTAGCTATTCCTCCGGCTGTTTGTATTAATTGTCATGACAAACTTGTTAATGCAGATAATATTTCCTTTAGTAAAGTACCATTGTCTGTTGCAGTTCCTTCAACATCTAAGGTGCAGAATGTTCCTGATAACATAAGAGATTTTGTTTCTGAATCCATCAAGAAGGCTATGTCTGTTATTTCTCCTTCTAGTAAACGTAAAAAATCTTTTAAAACTTCTCTCCCTACAGATGAATTTTTTAAATGAACATCATCATTCTGATGACTCTTCTGGTTCAGAAGATTCTGTTTCAGAGATTGATGCTGATAAATCTTCATATTTATTTAAAATGGAATTTATTCGTTCTTTACTTAAAGAAGTATTAATTGCTTTAGAAATAGAGGATTCTGGTCCTCTTGATACTAATTCTAAACGTTTAGATAAGGTATTTAAATCTCCTGGGGTTATTCCAGAAGTTTTTCCTGTTCCTAATGCTATTTCTGCAGTAATTTCCAAAGAATGGGATAAATTGGGTAATTCATTTACTCCTTCTAAACGTTTTAAGCAATTATATCCTGTACCGTCTGACAGGTTAGAATTTTGGGACAAAATCCCTAAAGTTGATGGGGCTATTTCTACCCTTGCTAAACGTACTACCATTCCTACGTCAGATGGTACTTCGTTTAAAGATCCTTTGGATAGGAAAATTGAATCCTTTCTAAGAAAAGCTTATCTGTGTTCAGGTAATCCTTCTTAGACCTGCTATATCATTGGCTGATGTTGCTGCAGCTTCAACTTTTTGGTTGGAAACTTTAGCGCAACAAGTAACAAATCATGATTCTCATGATATTATTATTCTTCTTCAGCATGCTAATAATTTTATCTGTGATACCATTTTTGATATTATCAGAGTTGATGTCAGGTTTATGTCTCTAGCTATTTTAGCTAGAAGAGCTTTATGGCTTAAGACTTGGAATGCTGATATGGCTTCTAAATCAACTCTTCTTTCCATTTCTTTCCAGGGTAACAAATTATTTGGTTCTCAGTTGGATTCTATTATCTCAACTGTTACTGGTGGGAAAGGAACTTTTTTACCACAGGATAAAAAATCTAAGGGTAAAAACAGGGCTAATAATCGTTTTCGTTCCTTTCGTTTCAACAAAGAACAAAAGCCTGATCCTTCATCCTCAGGAGCAGTTTCAGTTTGGAAACCATCTCCAGTCTAGAATAAATCCAAGCCTGCTAGAAAGGCAAAGCCTGCTTCTAAGTCCACATGAAGGTGCGGCCCTCATTCCAGCTCAGCTGGTAGGGGGCAGGTTACGTTTTTTCAAAGAAATTTGGATCAATTCTGTTCACAATCTTTGGATTCATAACATTGTTCAAGAAGGGTACAGAATTGGTTTCAAGATGAGACCTCCTGCAAAGAGATTTTTTCTTTCCCGTGTCCCAGTAAATCCAGTGAAAGCTCAAGCATTTCTGAATTGTTTCAGATCTAGAGTTGGCTGGAGTAATTATGCCAGTTCCAGTTCCGGAACAGGGGATGGGGTTTTATTCAAATCTCTTCATTGTACCAAAGAAGGAGAATTCCTTCAGACCAGTTCTGGATCTAAAAATATTGAATCGTTATGTAAGGATACCAACGTTCAAGATGGTAACTGTAAGGACTATCTTGCCTTTTGTTCAGCAAGGGAATTATACGTTCACAATAGATTTACAGGATGCATATCTGCATATTCCGATTCATCCAGATCATTATCAGTTCCTGAGATTCTCTTTTCTGGACAAGCATTACCAGTTTGTGGCTCTACCGTTTGGCCTAGCTACAGCTCCACAAATTTTTTCAAAGGTTCTCGGTGCCCTTCTGTCTGTAATCAGAGAACAGGGTATTGTGGTATTTCCTTATTTGGACGATATCTTGGTACTTGCTCAGTCTTTACATTTAGCAGAATCTCATACAAATCGACTTGTGTTGTTTCTTCAAGATCATGGTTGGAGGATCAATTTACCAAAAAGTTCTTTGATTCCTCAGACAAGGGTAACCTTTCTGGGTTTCCAGATAGATTCAGTGTCCATGACTCTGTCTTTAACAGACAAGAGACGTCTAAAATTGATTGCAGCTTGTCGAAACCTTCAGTCACAATCATTCCCTTCGGTAGCCTTATGCATGGAAATTCTAGGTCTTATGACTGCTGCATCGGACGCGATCCCCTTTGCTCGTTTTCACATGCGACCTCTTCAGCTCTGTATGCTGAATCAATGGTGCAAGGATTACACAAATATCTCAATTAATATCTTTAAAACCGATTGTTCGACACTCTCTAACGTGGTGGACAGATCACCATTGTTTAATTCAGGGGGCTTCTTTTGTGCTTCCGACCTGGACTGTAATTTCAACAGATGCAAGTCTCACAGGTTGGGGAGCTGTGTGGGGATCTCTGACGGCACAAGGAGTTTGGGAATCTCAGGAGGTGAGATTACCGATCAATATTTTGGAACTCCGTGCAATTTTCAGAGATCTTCATTTTTGGCCTCTTCTGAAGAGAGAATCGTTCATTTGTTTTCAGACAGACAATGTCACAACTGTGGCATACATCAATCATCAAGGAGGGACTCACAGTCCTCTGGCTATGAAAGAAGTATCTCGAATTTTGGTTTGGGCGGAATCCAGCTCCTGTCTAATCTCTGCGGTTCATATCCCAGGTATAGACAATTGGGAAGCGGATTATCTCAGTCGCCAAACGTTGCATCCGGGCGAATGGTCTCTTCACCCAGAGGTATTTCTTCAGATTGTTCAAATGTGGGAACTTCCAGAAATAGATCTGATGGCGTCTCATCTAAACAAGAAACTTCCCAGGTATCTGTCCAGATCCCGGGATCCTCAGGCGGAGGCAGTGGATGCATTATCACTTCCTTGGAAGTATCATCCTGCCTATATCTTTCCGCCTCTAGTTCTTCTTCCAAGAGTAATCTCCAAGATTCTGAAGGAATGCTCGTTTGTTCTGCTGGTAGCTCCGGCATGGCCTCACAGGTTTTGGTATGCAGATCTTGTCCGGATGGCCTCTTGCCAACCGTGGACTCTTCCGTTAAGACCAGACCTTCTGTCTCAAGGTCCTTTTTTCCATCAGGATCTGAAATCCTTAAATTTAAAGGTATGGAGATTGAACGCTTGATTCTTGGTCAAAGAGGTTTCTCTGACTCTGTGATTAATACTATGTTACAGGCTCGTAAATCTGTATCCAGAGAGATATATTATAGAGTCTGGAAGACTTATATTTCTTGGTGTCTTTCTCATCATTTTTCTTGGCATTCTTTTAGAATACCGAGAATATTACAGTTTCTTCAGGATGGTTTAGATAAGGGTTTGTCCGCAAGTTCCTTGAAAGGACAAATCTCTGCTCTTTCTGTTCTTTTTCACAGAAAGATTGCTAATCTTCCTGATATTCATTGTTTTGTACAAGCTTTGGTTCGTATAAAGCCTGTCATTAAGTCAATTTCTCCTCCTTGGAGTTTGAATTTGGTTCTGGGGGCTCTTCAAGCTCCTCCATTTGAACCTATGCATTAATTGGACATTAAATTACTTTCTTGGAAAGTTTTGTTCCTTTTGGCCATCTCTTCTGCCAGAAGAGTTTCTGAATTATCTGCTCTTTCTTGTGAGTCTCCTTTTCTGATTTTTCATCAGGATAAGGCGGTGTTGCAAACTTCTTTTGAATTTTTACCTAAAGTTGTGAATTCCAACAACATTAGTAGAGAAATTGTGGTTCCTTCATTATGTCCTAATCCTAAGAATTCTAAGGAGAAATCGTTGCATTCTTTGGATGTTGTTAGAGCTTTGAAATATTATGTTGAAGCTACTAAATCTTTCCGAAAGACTTCTAGTCTATTTGTTATCTTTTCCGGTTCTAGAAAAGGCCAGAAAGCTTCTGCCATTTCTTTGGCATCTTGGTTGAAATCTTTAATTCATCTTGCCTATGTTGAGTCGGGTAAAACTCCGCCTCAGAGGATTACAGCTCATTCTACTAGGTCAGTTTCTACTTCCTGGGCGTTTAGGAATGAAGCTTCGGTTGATCAGATTTGCAAAGCAGCAACTTGGTCCTCTTTGCATACTTTTACTAAATTCTACCATTTTGATGTATTTTCTTCTTCTGAAGCAGTTTTTGGTAGAAAAGTACTTCAGGCAGCGGTTTCAGTTTGAATCTTCTGCTTATGTTTTTCATTAAACTTTATTTTGGGTGTGGATTATTTTCAGCAGGAATTGGCTGTCTTTATTTTATCCCTCCCTCTCTAGTGACTCTTGTGTGGAAAGATCCACATCTTGGGTAATCATTATCCCATACGTCACTAGCTCATGGACTCTTGCTAATTACATGAAAGAAAACAACATAATTTATGTAAGAACTTACCTGATAAATTCATTTCTTTCATATTAGCAAGAGTCCATGAGGCCCGCCCTTTTTTTGTGGTGGTTATGATTTTGTATAAAGCACAATTATTCCACTTCCTTATTTTATATGCTTTCGCACTTTTTTATCACTCCACTTCTTGGCTATTCGTTAAACTGAATTGTGGGTGTGGTGAGGGGTGTATTTATAGGCATTTTGAGGTTTGGGAAACTTTGCCCCTCCTGGTAGGAATGTATATCCCATACGTCACTAGCTCATGGACTCTTGCTAATATGAAAGAAATGAATTTATCAGGTAAGTTCTTACATACATTATGTTTTTGTGGCTTTAAAGCAATGGGAACTTGTGGGATATAATTCTCACTGCGCCTCCCATATACTGTTGCTGCCCTAACCCTGAAAAATCTGAGGGATATTGCTCAGTATTTTCTCTTAATTCACAGGTCCATGCGAGGAATAGGACTTTGCAAATCTGGGAGCTGCCCTTGACCGTCGGGCAGATTGTGAAGTAAGTGCCGGGTTTGAAGGAAGAAAAAAGCAGAAGAAGTTGGCCACTCACTGTGTAAGTGGGACATATAAGGAGCCCTTAATGGTTATGGGCACTTTATTTTACTCAGATATCGGCTCTCCTTTATATTTGAGGAGACTATAATAGACAGCTACACGCAGGCACTGGGCAATTATAGGCAGGCATTTGCAATTGTGTTCCCGGAGGTTGCTTAAACATGCCGACCTGGAGAGGGGCAAACTCACGATTTCAGTGATCACATCTCCCAGCCGCTGCATAAACAAACATGCCGACTGGGAGATGACTGCACTCACATAGCTCTCAATGGGCGTAATTGGCCATTTTGTTATTGAGCAATGTAACAGTTACAGGGGTCACATCTCCCGGTGGTTACTTAAACATAATGCCGACTGGGAGATTACTGTATTGTCTCCTCCCATGACGGGTGGTCCTTGGGGAGGCAGCCTTTGCATAGCGCGCTTTTTTTTTTTTACAAGATATGACGAGTCCACGGATTTCATCCTTAATTATGGGAATATCGCCACCTGGTCAGCAGGAGGAGGCAAAGAGCTCCACAGCAGAGCTGCATAAATAGCTCCTCCCTCCCCCCACCCCCAACCCAGTCATTCTCTTTGCCTGTGTTAGTGATAGGAAGAGGTAAAGTGAGGTGTTAGTTTAGATTCTTCAATCAAGAGTTTTTTTTATTTTTAAATGGTGCCAAAGTGTACTATTTTATTACTGGGCAGCTTCTGGAGTAATACCAAGTATTGTACAGGAACTTGTGAGATTTTAGTCTCACTACGCCTCCCATATTGGTGCTGCTTGGATATGGACTTATTTTCCTAAGACCTTTTATGTCTAAACAGGACCTCAGGAGGAAGAGTGGACCTCTTGACACTGAGTATTTTTATGCTGTTCCTCAGCATGGAGGTAAGTGCAGTCTTTTTTTTTTTTTTTTTTTTTTTTTTTTTTTCTGGGGCTCTGACAGCATATCTCAGAACTGACTGTACTCTACTCTGACAGTTGGGGGTTATGGGCTCTGACAAGGATCTCCCTGAACAATTATGTTTGGTACTAGTTAACGTATGTCAACCAACACATTAAGTTTTTCCAGACAGTCCGGCATTTCAGTTATTAGCCAGAAGCGCTGGGAGGTTTACTGTAGTACTCAGATGTGGGAGTACTGTAATGGGCAGAACTCTGTTTAATATATGTTTACATAAGAGTTTGGCTGACGCTGGGAGTAGTGTTATGTGGGACTATGGCCTTAACTTGATTCCGGTACATGGCAATGCCTTTATTTTTTTTACCGGGTTCTGTGCTTTGTTTTCCGCCCACGATGGGCGGGGCCTGATTTTGTGCGCTTCTCCGCGCAGTTGAGTTCCGGTGGGGTACTTGAGCAGTGTTCTCTTACGGCACCTAAGTCTACAAGCGATCTTAGGCACGCTGTTTGGAAGGTAGCAGTGGTCACGTGGAGGCAGGTAGGAGCCGCAGCGAAGCTGTTGCAGGGTGACTGTTGTTTTTTGTTTTTTTTTTTCTCTGGGAACCAGTGGGTATTTATATCAAGGCCCACGGGATGAGTGTGGAGTATAAATTAAACCGCACCTTCTTATATTCATTTTAATTCGAGTTTACTATTTAAAGACACAGTGCACATTTTATTTGAACTGATTTTTTCTGTTTATCAGTGATTTGACCATGCTTGCCTTTGCTTCTGTTATTATGGAAGACATCGAACACAGTACTTGTCCTATGTGTTTAGATGCCATTGTGGAACCCCCTGTTACACTTTGTCCCCCATGTATTGAGAGGGCTTTACAGTGTAAAGAACAAATTTTCTTTAATAAAGATATATCTAATGAATATCTTCAGACTGATGAAACTCAGGGTATGCCGCATCTTTCTCCCCAAGCGTCACAGCCTTTAACGCCCGCACAGGTGACGCCATGTTCTTCAACTGCGTCTGCTTCATTTACTCTGCAGGATATGGCTGCAGTTATATCATCCACTCTTACAGAAGTTTTATCTAAGTTGCCAGTGTTACAAGGCAAATGCATCAGGACAGAGGCCCACGTGGTCCCTTTAACTTCTGATGCTTTAATGGCTATCTCTGATATACCTTCCCAGGGCTCTGAATTGAGGGGTAGAGAGGCCCTGTCTGAGGGGAACTGTCTGACTCAGGAATTGCATTACCCCAGACAGATTCGGACGTCATGTCCTTCAGATTTAAACTTGAACACCTTCGCCTTTTGCTATGAGAGGTTTTGCTGACGCTGGATGACTGACTCTATTGTGGTCCCGCCAGAGAGTAAGATGGACAAATACTTAGGAACCGTAAACACATTGGAATAAGAAGGAACCTCTAAGAGAATTTCGGAAATTACAGGGGAATGGGAGAGACCGGGTATCCCGTTCTCCCCTTCCCCTATTTTTAGGAAAATGTACCCTATAGCTGACACCGTTCGATACTCTTGGCAGACGGTCCTTAAGGTGGAGGGAGCTATTTCTACCCTGGTTAAGCGTACAACTATCCCTATTGAGGACAGTTGTGCTTTCAAGGACCCTATGGATGAAAAAATTGGAGGGTCTTCTAAAAAAGCTATATATTCATCAAGGGTATCTGTTTCAACCAACGGCCTGCATTGTAACAGTCACAACTGCGGCTGCCTTTTGGTTTGACGCTCTAGAAGAGTCCCTTAAGACTGAGACTCCTTTAGAAGAAATAATGGATAGAATTAAGGCCCTTAAGCTGGCTAATTCTTTTATTACGGATGCCGCCTTTCAGATCGCCAAATTGGCGGCTAAGAATTCAGGATTTTCCATTTTAGCGCGCAGAGCCTTATGGTTAAAATCTTTGTCTGCGGATGTGTCCTCTAAATCAAAGCTTTTGGCGATTCCTTTCAAGGGTAAGACCCTGTTCGGGCCTGACTTGAAGGAGATCATTTCTGACATTACGTGAGGTAAGGGTCATCTCGTCCCTCAGGACAAAACAGCTAAGCAAAGGGGACGACAGAGTAATTTTCGTTCCTTTCGAAACTTCAAGGGAATCCCCTCTTCCTCTTCCGTTAAACAGGAAGGGAATTTTTCTCAAGCCAAAGCTACCTGGAAACCGAACCAGGGTTGGAATAAGGGTAAACAACCCAAGAAGCCTGCCGCTGCTACCAAGACAGCATGAAGGGACGGCCCCCGATCCGGGACCGGATCTAGTAGGCGGCAGACTTTCTCTCTTTGTCCAGGCTTGGATAAGAGATGTTCAGGATCCCTGGACACTAGAAATCGGGTCTCAAGGGTATCAGTTGGAGTTCAAAAATTCTTTCCCAAGTGGAAGGTTTCTTCTTTCACGATTGTCTGTAGACCAGATAAAAAGAGAGGTGTTCTTACGTTGTGTAAAAGACCTCTACACTATGGGAGTAATTTGTCCCGTTCCGGGGCAGGGGTATTACTAAAACTTTTTCGTGGTTCCCAAAAAAGAGGGAACGTTACGACTTATTTTAGATCTCTAGAGTCTAAACAAGTTTCTCAGAGTTCCATCCTTAAAGATGGAGACTATTCGGACAATTCTTCCATTGATCCAGGAGGGTTAATATATGACTACCGTGGACTTAAAGGATGCATATCTTCATATTCCTATCCACAAAGATCACCAGTTCCTAAGGTTTGCCTTCCCGGACAAACATTTTCAGTTTGTGGCTCTTCCTTTCGGGCTGGCCACAGCACCCATGATCTTCATGAAGGTTCTAGGGTCTCTGCTGGCAGTTCTCAGACCACGGGGCATTGCAGTGGCGCCTTAACTGGACGATATTCTGATCCAGGCGTCTTAACTGACAAAATCTCATACAGACACGGTTCTGTCCTTTCCAACGGCTCACGGGTGGAAAGTAAATCTAGAAAAGAGTTCACTAATTCCAGACAAGGGTTCCTTTCCTGGGAACTCTAATAGACTCTCTATCCATGAAAATCTTCTTGACGGAAGTCAGAAAGTTAAAGATTCTGAATACATTCCGAGCCCTTCAGTCCATTCATGGCCTCTACAACTGAGCGTGCTCAGACAGTGGAATGGAGATTATGCAAATTTGTCTCCTCAGATAGATCTGGATCTTGAGACAAGAGACTCTCTTCTTTGGTGGTTGTCGCTGGATCATCTGTCCCAAGGGACGTGCTTCCGCAGACCTTCATGGGTGATAGCGACAACGGACGCCAGTCTACTACGAAGGGGTGCAGTCTGGAATTCCCTGAAGGCTCAGGGTGTGTGGACTCTTATTTCCAATCTTATTTCAGTCGGACAACATCACGACTGTGGCTTACATCAATCATCAGGGAGGAACAAGGAGTTCCTTAGCGATGACAGAATTATCCAAGATAATTCGGTGGGCGGAGGCTCACTCTTGTTATCTGTCAGCAATCTACATCACAGGAGTGGACAATTGGGAGGTGGATTTTTTGAGCAGATAGAAGTTTCATCCGTGGGAATGGGAACTCCATCCGGAGGTCTTTAAAACCCTGATTCTCAGGTGGGGCAGACGGGAATTGGATCTGATGGCGTCTCGTCAGAAGCCAAGCTCCCAAGATACGGATCCAGGTCCAGGGATCCTCGGGCCGAACTGATAGATGCCTTGGCAGTTCAACCTAGCTTATTTGTTTCTGCCGTTTGCTCTCCTTCCCCGGGTGATTGTTCGAGTCAAACAGGAGAGGGCTTCGGTGATTCTCATCGAACCTGCGTGGCTTTGCAGGACTTGGTATGCCGATCTGGTGGACATGTCCTCTCTGCTGCCGTAGAAGCTTCCATTGACTCAGGACCTTCTCATTCAGGGACCCTTCCATTATCCAAATCTAATTTCTCTGCAGCTGACTGCTTGGAGATTGAACGCTTGTTTTTTATCTAAGCGGGGGTTCTCTGATGCGGTCATTGATACCTTGATTCAGGCACGCAAGCCTGTTACTAGAAAAAATTACCATAAGATATGGCGTAAATATCTTTATTGGTGCGAATCCAAGGGCTACTCATGGAGTAGGTTTAGGATTCCCAGGATTTTATCCCTTTCTCCAAGAAGGATTGGAGAAAGGGTTGTCAGCGAGTTCCTTAAAGGGCCATATTTCTGCTTTGTCTGTTTTGCTACACAAGCGTCTGGCAGATGTTCAATCTTTTTGTCAGGCCCTGACTAGAATCCGGTCTGTGTTTAGACCAATTGCTCCTCCTTGGAGTTTGAATTTAGTTCTTAATGTTCTGCAAGGGGTTCCGTTTGAACCTATGCATTCCATAGATATTAAGTTATTATCTTGGAAAGTTTTATTTTTGGTTGCTATTTCTTCTGCTTGCAGAGTTTCTGAGCTTTCGGCATTACAATGTGATTCTCCTTATTTTATTTTCCATTCTGATAAGGTGGTGGTACGTACCAAACCTGGTTTTCTTCCTAATGTTGTTTCTAACAAGAATATTAATCAGGAAATTGTTGTTCCTTCCTTGTGTCTTAACCCTTCTTCTATGAAGGAGCGTCTGTTACATAATTTGTACATAGTCCGTGCCTTGAAGTTCTACTGGTAGGCGACTAAGGATTTTCGTCAAACATCTTCATTATTTGTTGTTTTTGCTGGGAAGCGTAGGGGTCAGAAAGCTACTGCTACCTCCCTTTTTTTTTTTTTTTTTTTCCTTCTTTTTGGCTGAAGAGTATCATCCGTGTTGCATATGAGACTGCTGGACAGCAGCCTCCAGAACGAATTACGACTCATTCTACTAGGGCGGTGGTGTCTTCATGGGCATTTAAAAATGATGCTTCTGTTGAACAGATTTGCAAGGCTGCAACTTGGTCGTCTCTTCACACTTTTTCCAAATTTTACAAATTTGATACTTTTGCTTCATCTGAGTTTGTTTTTGGGAGACAGGTTCTTCAAGCAGTGGTGCCTTCCATTTAGGTTCCTGTCTTGTCCCTCCCTTTCATCCGTGTCTTATAGCTTTGGTATTGTATCCCATAAGTAAGAATGAAATCCGTGGACTCGTCATATCTTGTAAAAGAAAAGGAAATTTATGCTTACCTGATAAATTTAGTTATTTTACGATATGACGAGTCCACGGCCCACCCTGTTGTTTTTTTCTAAAGACGGGTTTTTATTTTTGTTAAACTTCAGTCACCTCTGCTCCTTGGCTTTTCCTTTCTCTTCCTAACTTCGGTCGAATGACTGGGTTGGGGGGGAAGGGAGGAGCTATTTATGCAGCTCTGCTGTGGAGCTCTTTTCCTCCTCCTGCTGACCAGGAGGCGCTATTCCCATAAGTAAGGATGAAATCCGTGGACTTGTCATATCGTAAAAGAAATACATTTATCAGGTAAGCATAAATTTCCTTTTTTCCCCTTCTATTCCGGAGAGCCTAAAATTTCAATGCGTAGGAGAAAGTTGTGCAGTCTCTGGTCCTATTACGCGTCTTCTCTTGTAATCTAGTGTAATTGGGACCGGATACTGTCTTCCACTGTTGCGGTGGAGTTCTGGATATGGATGTACTACCCAGAGGGAGTTGGTTTTAGGATTCAGGCAGGCACCTCTGCAGTTTCATGCTAAGGGATACTGTTATGTTACTGTCGTATTTACACTATAATTATAAAAAGAAAAAAGTTTTCCTTTTTAAATTGTAAAGTGACAGTAATGATTTTTTTTGTGCAATTTGCTATGATTAAAAAAAATTCTAATTTTTTTTTTTTGGGAGATCTTGGTTCTTTGTATGCAAATGTGGAACCTTCAAGTCATTTCTGTTACTCAAGTATGTGAGGAACCTAATCCTTAAGCATAATATTTTCTGAGACATTTTACTATGAGGTTGTTGTCCAGAAATTTAATTTCAATTAATATTGCCTTGTATTTGTATAGCGCCGCAAAGTTCCGTAGCGCAATTACAAGGTTCAATATCGCCATTTTTTTCGCCTCGAGTCCCAAAATGTTTTATTGCCCTCACATGCAGTGCCCTGCGTTTCCTCTAACTCATTTTCGGACTTCGCTCTTCTCATATGTTCTGATGCGTTGTCTGCTTTCCCAGTATTGGTGGAAAAGTGTTAGATGTAGAACAGACATTCAGCAAGAGAGGTTTCTAACAGTGTAATTCCTCGTGTTGATGCCGAACTTTTTCCTCAAGTGTAAGCCACATCACCTCTATCTGTTACTTAAGGAGGTTTTAGCTACATTGGACAACAGTGACTCCTCAGTCGTCTTTTTTTTTTTTTTTTTCTGTACACCAGGGTTTTCAATAACAGCCATCTGTGTGCATTGCTACCGTCACTAGTGCGGCAGCATATTGGTTAAGGCATTTCCCGATGCTATCGGGACAGAAGCTTCTTTGAATGAAATCCAGGATAGGATAATAGCCCTTAAACTGGCTAATTCCTTTATTTCGGGTGCTTCCCTTCATGTTATCAAAGCTGGGAGCAAAGATTTGGGATTTCTCTAGCTCGCAGAGCTTTTATGGTCAAATCCTTGGTCTGCGGATGTGTCCTGAGTCTAAGCTTCTATATCTTTTCAGATGGCTCAGTTATGTAGCAACCCAAGGGTTGCAGGTTCAATCCCCGGCGAGGTCCATTTAACATTTCACCCTTCTGATGTGATTTAGATGAGCAGCGCTTTGAGATCCTTACGGGTGATTAGCCATACTTTTTCGCTTAGCTCGGGTTCGAGATGTTCAAGATCCTTGGACAATAGAGTATTCCAGGGCTGCAGGTTAGAGTGCAAATGTTTTCCTCTCAGAGGCAGTTTTCTGTTTTCAGGGTTGTCTGTAGACCAGACAAAAAGTAAGGAGTTCTTGCACTGTGTAAGAGACCTTTCCAACCTGGGAATGATTGTTCTTGTCCCGGTACAAGAACAGGGTTTGGGATTTTATTCCAATCTATCATGGTTCCCAAAAGAAGAGGGAACCTTCAAGCCAATTTTAGATCCCAACTAATTTCTCAGAGTAACGTCCTTCAGGAGGGAAACTATTCGTTCCATTCTCCCTTTGATCCAAGAGGGTCAAGTTATGACAACAGTGGATTTAAAGGACGTGTACCTGCATGTGCCCATTACAGGGATCATCTCAAGTTCCTAAGGTTTGCTTTTCTGGTCAGGCACTTCCAGTTCTTGGCTCTTCCTTTCGGATGGGCCACGACACCCAGGATTTTCACAAGAGTTCTGGGGCTTGTTCTAAGTCCGCGAGGCATTGCGGTGGCGCCCTATCTGGTCGATATTCTCATCCAGGCGCCTTCTTGTCAACAGGCAAGGTCTCATACAGACGTTGTGCTATCCTTCCTAAGAGCTCACGGGTGTAAAGTATATCTGGAAAAGAGTTCTTTAACCCCGAATTCAAGGGTGACTTTCTTGGAATCTCTAATTGAGTCTGTATTAATGAAGATTTTTCTGACAGATGTCAGGAAATCAAAGATTCTAGATACCTGTCAAGCATTTCAGTCCACTCCTCGGCCACCAGTGGACCAGTGCATGGAAGTAACCGGACTGATGGTGGCGGCAATGGACATCATCCCGTTTGCTCGGTTTCACCTCAGACCTCTGCAATTGAACATGCTCAGGCAGTGGAATGGAGATTATGCAGACTTGTCTCCTTGAATACCTCTTGATCAGGAGATGAGGGATTCTCTTCAATGGTGGTTGTCTCTGAATCTTCTATCCCAGGGAATCTCCTTTCGCAGACCGTCCTGGGTGATTGTGACAACAAATGCCAGTCTTCTAGGGTGGGGAGCTGTCTGGGGTTCCCTGAGGGCTCAGGGTGTATGAACTCAGGCTGAGACTCTTCTTCCTACAAACATCCTGGATCTAAGAGCGATCTTCAATGCTTTTCTGGCCTGGTCTCCATTAACCTCGGTCAAGTTTTTCGATTTCAGTCGGAAAACATTAACTTCAGTGGCTTACATTAATCATCAGGGAGGAACGAGGAGTTCCTTAGCGGTGACCGAGGTTGCCAAGATACTGCAGTGGGCGGAGACCCATTCTTGCTATCTGTCGGTGATCCACATCCCAGGAGTGGATAACTGGGAGGCGAATTTTCTATGTAGACAGTCTTTTCATCCGGGGGAGTGTGAACTCCATCCGGACATGTTCTCCAGCCTGATTCTCAAGTGGGGTTGGCCGGAATTGGATATCATGGCATCTCGACAGAATGCCAAGCTCCCGAGGTTCGGGTCGATGTCCAGGGATGCTCTGGCTGTTCCTTGGTCTTTCAGCCTTGCATACCTATTTCCTCCTTTTGCGCTTCTTCCTAGAGTCATTGCTCAAGTCAAACAGGAGAGGGCGTCGGTCTTTCTTATTGATTCGGATTGGCCTCGCAGGATTTGGTATGCAGATCTGGTGGGAATGTCATTTCTACCACCTTGAAAACTTATGTTGAGGAAGGACCTTCTGATTCAAGGACCATTCCTTCTCCCAAATCTAGTTTCTCTGAAGCTGACTGCTTGGAGATTGAACGCTTAATTTTATCCAAGCGGGGGTTTTCTGAATCTGTCATAGAAACCTTGATTCTGCCTCGTAAGCCTGTGTCTAGAATGATTTACCTTTTAAGATTTGGCATAAATATCTCTATTGGTATGAATCCAAGGGCTACTCCATGGAGTAGGGATAGGATTCCTAGAATTTTGTCTTTTCTCCAAGAAGGTTTGGAGAAGGGTTTATTGACTAGTTCCTTTAAGGGGTCAAATCTCAGCTTTGTCGGTTTTGTTACCCAGACGTTTGGCAGATGTTCCTGATGTTCACTCATTTTGTCAGGCCTTGGTTTGGATCGGGCCTGTGTTTAAGCCAATTTACTCCTCCATGGAGTCTTATTTTAGCTTTCAATGTTCTTCAAAGGGCTCCATTTGCGCCTATGCATTCCTTAGATATTGAGTTATTATTTTGGAATGTTTTATTTCTTGTTGCTACTTCAGCTCGTAGAGTGTCTGAACGCTCGGCGTTACAGGACTCTTTTCCTTATCTTATATTCCATGCAGATAAGGTCGTTTTTACGTACTAAACTGGGTTTTCTTCCTAAGGTTGTTTTTGGATAGGAACATTAATCAGGAGATTGTTGTTCCTTCTTTGTGTCCCAATCCTTCTCAGAAAGAACGTCTTCTGCACAATCTGGACGTGGTTCGTGCTTTGAAGTTTTACTTTCAGGCAACTAAGGACCTTCGTCAATCTAATTTGTTTATAGTTTTCTCTGGAAAGGGACAGAACGCTACGGCTATTTCTTTTTAGCTGAATAGTATCATCCGTTTTGCTTATGATACTGCTGGACAGCAGCCTCTAGGATGGGTTACGACTCATTCAACGAGGGCTGTTGCTTTCTCATGGACATTCAAAAATGAAGCTTCTATGGAACAGATTTGCAAGGCTGCAACTTGGTCCTCTCCACACTTTTATTAAGTTCTACAAGTTTGATATTTTTGCCTCGGCTGAGGCTGCTTTTGGGAGAAGGGTTCTTCAAGCAGTGGTGCCTTCCGTTTTTGGTTCCCTGTCTTGTCCCTCCCGTATCATCTGTGTACTCTAGCTTGGGTATTGGATCCCATTAGTAATTAAGATGATCCGTGGACTCATCGTGTCTTAAAAAAGAAAAGAAAATTGATGCTTACCTGATGGATGTATTTCTTTTTTGACACAATGAGTCCAGGGCCAGCCCTGTTCTTTTAGACAGGTTGTGGGTTATTGTAAACGTCACACCTCTGCACCTTGGCTTTTTTCCTTTCTCTTCCTAACTTCTGTCAAATGACTGGAGTGGGGGGGAAGGGAAGAGCTATTTAGCAGTTCTGCTGTGGTGCTCTTTGCCTTCTCCTGCTGACCAGGAGGTGAATATCCCATTAGTAATTAAGATGATCCGTGGACTCATGTCAAAAAAGAAATAAAATTATCAGGTAAGCATAAATGTTCTTTTTCAGTCTAATTTTGAATGGTACACCTCATAAGACATGTGGGGATGAAGTAATCTCCTGATTGTCATTTGTTAGAGATCTTCCCAGTTTTGTGTGATAGGGCTCCATTTTGCTGGTCCTGTGGGTAGGCCTGTGTCTTTTTGGGCGTTAACTTTCGGGTTGCCTTATATTTTATTTATGTCTGATGGGATGTCTTATTTGTTTTTGTTTCCTTCGGGAACCTTCTGGGATTGATACTTTTTTTTTTTTTTTTTTTTATTCTTTGGAAGTTGTTGGACATGTTAGTTCTCTGTTAAATTTGCCTGTTTCCCCCCCCCCCCCCTACGAGGGAAAATAATGCAGCGTGCTGGTTGGGACCCTAGGTGCAGGCTGGTCCTGTCGGGTTCGTTCGGTTTTGCGGCTGTTCGGACACGTGGCGCTGCTTGGCTGGTTCGGTAGAAGCGCCGAGTGCTCAGGTTATCATTGTTTTTTTTTTTATGTTCAACTAAACATTTGAGAGGACCTGTGGGTCCGTGAGATGGAAAGGATTGTTTCAGTCCTTATAGCCTTCAGTCATAGATGACCGGGCAGGGGAGTTTTTAACGCTGCGTCACTCTATCTGACATATGATTTCATCAGATCTTAGAGTTTCCTCTCCCATGTGGTGGAGGGTGGGAGGGCTTAATGCCCCTTACTGCTATTGAGCGGTTTGGCCTTCATTTTTTTTTTTAGGCCTCTGGATGTGTCCTTTTGGGCTTGATCCAACAGCTTGTACAGGATAGCTGTCTGGCATGCGGAAGGTTTGCAGTTTGAAACCTGTTGCAGCTCTTCACACCTTGCAGGTGTACGTGTAGCCGTTTCTAGTGTATCTAGATGCAGCTCTTACTCTTGACTGAGTCATAGAGGGCTTTGGGTCTTCTTCCCTTGCCTCTGGGTAAGTGGATCTCTTTTTAGGGATCGGTGTCTCCGGGTGATGGTTGTTCCCTGCGTTGACTTTTGTTTAGCTCAGGGTGTTCCGGAACTGGGTAGGCTTAGTGCCTTCTCTTCCTTGTGTCCTCTGCTTGTGCGGAGGTGTTAAGAAGACTAGTCCTGCTAGTAGGATTTTTTTGGACCTCGAGGTATCCCTTGGTTGTCCTGAGGCTCTGAGAAGTATCTTCATACGACTTTAAGCCTTGCTTCTTGGAGCACTGGACTTTAGCTAGGGGTGGTTCCTTCCTTTGGTTGGAGCTTTCGAGTTCTTCTCGCTATCCGGATTGTCTGGATATACATCCATAGCCTTGTGTCTGGCTTTTGGCCGGTTGGGGTGTTTAGTTCTAGGGTAAGGTTTGCCTGAACTATTAGGTGCCCTGCCCTGATTTTCTCCCTGAGACTTCCGGTTGCTGATGCTTTGCTTGGCCTTTTTACTGACCCAGTCTTGGGTGGTTTTGGAATCTTGGATCTCAGGGCTGGTCGGGGTGTTCCACGGTAGTGGGAACTTGGGCTATGTCCTTGATCCATCTACCTCACCTGGTCATGGTTAGCCAAGTTTTTGGATTATTTTTTACTCTTTGCAACAGAGTGGCCCATGTCATCTGGTGTTTAGCTGTGTGGCTTGGGATTCAAGGGTGGACAGGTTCATACCCAGCTGCTGGCGCTGGATGTCCAATTTCTGGTGCGCCTGGTTGCATTCCCCTGGTCAGCTTGCCAGTGTTCCCGTGGATTCCAAATGAGTTGGCTGTGCCTCTGCTTGGCAAGCTACTTGTAGGTGGGGGGGGGTCCTTTTCTAGTACATCTGTGTTGGGAATTTCACTTCCCATTAGCCGGTGGCTTCGGGCCTTGAGGACAGTTGTTGCCATTCCGGCATCATCCCTTTTCTTTAGGGCATATTCTCCTCCCTATGGAGATTGAGTCCTTGTTTGGGGCTTCTCCTGGATGGGAGGCAGAAAGGTGGGATTGGTTCCCCCTGGGGTCTTGCTGGCTCCAAGCAGACTTGAGCCTTTATTTTGTTAGATCCTTAAGTCTATGGCCTTGTCTGTTTCAGCGTCGGGGTGTACTTGTGCTCTGTGGGAATGGCTGTGCTATCCTTATGCTCGTTCCTGTACCTGTTTCGGGATTCTTTTGTTTCCCTGTCTTAGATTCCGGAGGCTGGGTTGGTCCAGCTGAGTGTCGGTCTGCAAGTCAGGATGGCCGAGCAGTGTAAGGGACTGCTTTAGCGCAGTCTATCCTGTTAGCTTAGTCTACTAGGGTATAGACTTTTCTTGCAACTTGCTCCATTGATTAGAAGAGGGTTTACTCTTCCTTTGGGTTCTGAGATTATACTCTCCTTCTCGGGGGACTTCGATTGAGGTTTTTGTGTTCCCCTTTTCAGGGACCTGTGTGTGTAGGTCCGGCGACTTAGGTTGCCAGGGACGTGCCCTCTGTATGGGGGTTGCTTTTGCGGTCTGTTTCTTGCTTGACTGCTTCTTCCTCGCAAGTACCCTCTGTCGTCCTGTTGTGTACTGTGTTCTCAAACGATGGGTTTTTCACCTGGGTGTATTACACCTTTTTCATGGTCGAATACCTTGGTATTCTATGGCCGGACTGGGAGGACTTTGCCTCTTCCGTTGCATTCCGTGCTACTTGGATATTGGGGAGACATCTGTTCTGTCTGTGTCCAATGTTATCCCGGGTTTCGCTTGGTATAGGCGTGGCCTCCTTTCCTTGTTTGAGCCCCTTTGGGTCTCTGAGCTGGGCTCACTCTTGGAGATGTTCCATTTTGTATTAGGGGACCTTTTTGGTTTCCTTGGTTCTCCTTTGCCTTTTCCCCTTGGGGGTTTTGGCTGGTGTCTCCATTTGTGGAGATGAGCGGTGAGGGACAGTTTGTCAGGTGACAGTGTCTCCTGGAGGACTGTTGGCTCAGTCAAGTCTGTTTTGCGGTCTCTAGTTTGGCTTCTGGACTAACAGTGAGTCAATGTCACTGGGGCTTTAACTCTTAAAATTTTCTCAGCTTCGGATTTTTTATTGGGTAGAGGTTCAGGCCTGGTGCCCTCAGTATGGGCCGCCTATTGTACCCTCCCGTCTTGGCATTCAGTGTCCTCTATGGCTTGGGTATTTTCCAAAAAGTAATGAATACAGCTGTGGACTCTTTCCATCAGAAAAGGAAATTATCAGGTAAGCATAATTTGTTTTTCTTCTTAAATGGAAAGAGTCCACAGCTCCCCACACGTAATTTTATGTGGGGCGTCTTTATATCTTCTGGCACCTTTCACCCTGATATTTCTTCTACTGTTCCTTGTTCCCCTGCAGAATGACTGGGGTATGAGGGGTGTGGGAGGAGTATTTAAGCCTTTGGCTGGATTGTCTTTGCCTCCTCCTGGTGGCCAGGTTCTTATTTCTCAAAAGTAATGAATGCAGCTGTGGACTCTTCATCAGAAGAAAAGGAAATTATCAGGTAAGCATAATTTTGTTTTTTGGCGTGCTAATTATTTCTTTGTTATATTTTGATTGGTAACTTACCGCTTTTTATATTCCACTATCGTTAAGAAAGGGCACAGAAAAAGTCGCTATTTAGCTGCAGCCTTAAGCTTTCCAATATAACCATTGTGGGGGTCTGGTAAGCATAACATTTTTCAGACAGGGCATTTATCACTTTGGTATTGCATGTTTTGTTAACTTTTAGGTTTCGATCCACAGTGTGTGTGTGTGTGTGTGTGTATGTATATATATATATATATATGTGTGTATATGTGTGTGTGTATGTATATGTGTGTGTGTATGTATATGTATGTATGTATGTATGTGTATATATATATATATATATATATATATATATATATATATATATATATATATATATATATATATATATATATATATATATATATATAATTTTGTGTATTGCATATTTGCATAACACAAGGCATATTTTTGTATTCATCTAGGACATAAAAATAATTAAAAAATAAAAAATAAAGATATGGAGTAGATTTATTATGGGTCGAGCGACATGACTCACATACGTTGTCTGCATTTAACATTGCACAATCATTTTTATTGAAATGCTTGTGCAATGCCGCCCCTTGCTCACTCGCGGCCAATTTGCTGCTAGCATCTATCCCATAGTGACCAATACCATGACATTTAAGCACATACTTTTTGGGATCAACACTTTGGACAAGTGTGTGTTTGTGTATATGTATTTTTAAATAATGCTTTGGCCTTATCACGTGCATATTTCTCTTGTTAAGTGTAGCCAGTTCACGGGTCATCCATTACTTATGGGATATATTCTCCTTCCCAACAGGAAGTTGCAAGAGGATCACCCAAGCAGAGCTGCTATATAGCTCCTCCCCTCACATGTCATATCTAGTCATTCTCTTGCAACACTTAACAAAGAAGGAGGTCGTGAGAGGAGTTAGGAGTTTTTTTACTAAGTTATTCTTCAATCAAAAGTTTATTTTAAATGGCACCGGAGTGTGCTGTTTTTTCTCTCAGGCAGTATTGGAAGAAGAATCTGCCTGCGTTTTCTATGATCTTAGCAGACGTAACTAAGATCCACTGGCTGTTCTCACACATTCTGAGGAGTGGGGTAACTTCAGAAAAGGGAATAGCATGCGGGGTCCCCTGCAAATGAGGTATGTGCAGTAAAATATTTTCTAGGAATGGAATTGACTAAGAAAACACTGCCGATACCCATATGATGTAAGTACAGCCTAAAATGCAGTAGTAGCGACTGGTATCAGGCTGGTAAATGTATACACAGTAGAGTTATTTTCTAGGGAATAGAATTTGACTGAAAAAATACTGGTAATACTGTAATAATGTATGAGCCTTAACTGCAGTAGAAGCGACTGGTAGCAGGCTTAGTGATAACTTTACACAACATATGAAATGTTGTTTCTCCTGTTAAGTGTAGTCAGTCCACGGGTCATCCATTACTTATGGGATATTAACTCCTCCCTAACAGGAAGTGCAAGAGGATCACCCAAGCAGAGCTGCTATATAGCTCCTCCCCTCTACGTCACACCCAGTCATTCTCTTGCACCTAACTAATAGATAGGATGTGTGAGAGGAGTGACCACAGTGGATCTAAAGGATGCCTACCTTCACATACCGATTCACAAGGATCATTACCGGTATCTAAGGTTTGCCTTCCTAGACAGGCATTACCAGTTTGTAGCTCTTCCCTTCGGGTTAGCTACGGCTCCAAGAATCTTTACAAAGGTTCTGGGCTCTCTTCTGGCGGTACTAAGACCGCGAGGAATATCGGTAGCTCCGTACCTAGACGACATTCTGATTCAAGCGTCAAGCTTCCAAACTGCCAAGTCTCATACAGAGTTAGTACTGGCATTTCTAAGGTCGCATGGGTGGAAAGTGAACGAAGAAAAGAGTTCTCTCTTACCACTCACAAGAGTTCCCTTCTTGGGGACTCTTATAGATTCTGTAGAAATGAAAATTTACCTGACAGAGGACAGGTTAACAAAACTTCTAAATGCTTGCCGTGTCCTTCATTCCATTCAACACCCGTCAGTGGCTAAATGCATGGAGGTAATCGGCTTAATGGTAGCGGCAATGGACATAGTACCTTTTGCACGCCTGCATCTCAGACCACTGCAATTGTGCATGCTAAGTCAGTGGAATGGGGATTACTCAGATTTGTCCCCTATGCTGACTCTGGATCAAGAGACCAGAGATTCTCTTCTATGGTGGCTTTCTCGGCCACATCTGTCCAGGGGGATGCCCTTCAGCAGGCCAGACTGGACAATTGTAACAACAGACGCCAGCCTTTTAGGTTGGGGCGCTGTCTGGAATTCCCTGAAGGCTCAGGGATCATGGACTCAGGAGGAGAGTCTCCTTCCAATAAACATTCTGGAATTGAGAGCAGTTCTCAATGCCCTTCTGACTTGGCCTCAGTTAGCAACTCTGAGGTTCATCAGGTTTCAGTCGGACAACATCACGACTGTGGCTTACATCAATCATCAGGGAGGGACAAGGAGTTCCCTAGCGATGATGGAAGTCTCAAAGATTATTCGCTGGGCAGAGTCTCACTCTTGCCACCTGTCAGCGATTCACATCCCAGGCGTGGAGAACTGGGAGGCGGATTTCCTAAGTCGCCAGACTTTTCATCCGGGGGAGTGGGAACTTCATCCGGAGGTCTTTGCCCAAATACTTCGACGTTGGGGCAAACCAGATCTGGATCTCATGGCGTCTCGCCAGAACGCCAAACTTCCATGTTACGGATCCAGGTCCAGGGACCCGGGAGCGGCGCTGATAGATGCTCTGACAGCACCTTGGGTCTTCAACATGGCTTATGTGTTTCCACCCTTCCCGATGCTTCCTCGATTGATTGCCAGGATCAAACAGGAGAAAGCATCGGTGATTCTAATAGCGCCTGCGTGGCCACGCAGGACCTGGTATGCAGATCTAGTGGACATGTCATCCTGTCCACCTTGGTCGCTGCCTCTGAGACAGGACCTTCTAATTCAGGGTCCTTTCAAACATCAAAATCTAATTTCTCTGAAGCTGACTGCATGGAAATTGAACGCTTGATTTTATCAAAGCGTGGATTTTCGGAGTCAGTAATTGATACCTTAATACAGGCTAGGAAACCTGTTACCAGGAAAATTTACCATAAGATATGGCGTAAATATTTACACTGGTGCGAATCCAAGAGTTACTCATGGAGTAAGGTTAGGATTCCGAGGATATTGTCTTTTCTACAAGAAGGTTTAGAAAAGGGTTTATCTGCAAGTTCTTTAAAGGGACAGATCTCAGCTCTGTCCATCCTTTTACACAAACGTCTGTCAGAAGTTCCAGACGTTCAGGCTTTTTGTCAGGCTTTGGCCAGGATTAAGCCTGTGTTTAAGACTGTTGCTCCACCGTGGAGCTTAAACTTAGTTCTTAACGTTTTACAGGGTGTTCCGTTTGAACCCCTTCATTCCATTGATATCAAGCTGTTATCTTGGAAAGTTCTGTTTTTAATGGCTATTTCCTCGGCTCGTAGAGTCTCTGAGTTATCGGCCTTACATTGTGATTCTCCTTATCTGATTTTTCATTCAGACAAGGTAGTTCTGCCTACTAAACCTGTGTTCTTACCTAAGGTAGTCACTAACAAGAATATCAATCAAGAGATTGTTGTTCCATCATTGTGCCCTAACCCTTCTTCAAAGAAGGAACGACTTCTGCACAATCTAGACGTAGTCCGTGCCCTGAAATTTTATTTACAGGCAACTAAAGATTTTCGCCAAACTTCTTCCCTGTTTGTCGTTTATTCTGGACAGAGGAGAGGTCAAAAAGCATCTGCTACCTCTCTCTCTTTTTGGCTTCGTAGCATAATACGTTTAGCCTATGAGACTGCTGGACAGCAGCCTCCTGAAAGAATTACAGCTCATTCTACGAGAGCTGTGGCTTCCACGTGGGCCTTTAAGAATGAGGCCTCTGTTGAACAGATTTGCAAGGCTGCAACTTGGTCTTCTCTTCATACTTTTTCCAAATTTTACAAATTTGACACTTTTGCTTCTTCTGAGGCTGTTTTTGGGAGACAGGTTCTTCAGGCAGTGGTTCCTTCCGTGTAAAGATCCTGCCTGTCCCTCCCGTCATCCGTGTACTTTAGCTTTGGTATTGGTATCCCATAAGTAATGGATGACCCGTGGACTGACTACACTTAACAGGAGAAAACATAATTTATGCTTACCTGATAAATTCCTTTCTCCTGTAGTGTAGTCAGTCCACGGCCCGCCCTGTTTTTTATGGCAGGTCTAAATTTTAAATTATACTCCAGTCACCACTGCACCCTATAGTTTCTCCTTTCTCGTTTGGTTTTCGGTCGAATGACTGGGTGTGACGTAGAGGGGAGGAGCTATATAGCAGCTCTGCTTGGGTGATCCTCTTGCACTTCCTGTTAGGGAGGAGTTAATATCCCATAAGTAATGGATGACCCGTGGACTGACTACACTACAGGAGAAAGGAATTTATCAGGTAAGCATAAATTTTTTTTTTTTTAAAAAACCTTTACTGGCATGTTAATCGTTTTGTGAGGTACTTGGTGATAAATCTCTTGGGGCATGATTTTTCCACATGGCTAACGTATATTTCTGCATAGAAACCGTTATAGCTGATCTCCCACTGTGTAATATGACTGGGAGGGGCTTTTTGTTAGCGCCTTGTTGCACAGTTAAAATTCAATCATAGTCTTCCTGTTTCTTCCTCCTTGATCCAGGACGTCTCCGGAGAGCTCAGGGGTCTTAAAAATGTATATTTGAGGGAGGTAATCAGTCACAGCAGACCTGTGACAGTGTGTTTGACTGTGATAAAAACATTAACTGTTAATTTGTTTATCCGTTTTTGGGTATTAAGGGGTTAATCATCCTTTACTAGTGGGTGCAATCCTCTGCTGATTTCATACATTTAATGTAAAAATGTTGGTTGCTATAACTGAATTTGTTCATTGTTATTTCAACTGTAATTGTCTTTTTGTGCTTTTAAAAGCGCAGCAGCGTTTTTTACATTGCTGGAAAATTTTCTGAAAGTAATTTCCAAGCTTGCTAGCCTCATTGCTAGTCTGTTTAAACATGTCTGATACAGATGAATCTGCTTGTTCATTATGTTTAAAAGCCAATGTGGAGCCCAATAGAAATATGTGTACCAATTGTATTGATATTACTTTAAATAAAGGTCAGTCTTTACCGGTAAAGAAATTATTACCAGACATCGAGGGGGAAGTTATGCCGACTAACTCCTCACGTGTCAGTACCTGCCTGCGCCTCCCGCTCAGGAGGTGCGTGATGTTGTGGCGCCAAGTACATCAAGGCCCTTACAAATCACTTTGCAAGATATGGCTAATGTTATGAAAGAAGTATTATCTAATGTGCCTGAGTTAAGAGGCAAGCGCGATAGCTCTGGGTTAAGGACAGAGCGCGCTGATGACACGAGAGCCATGTCCGATACTGCGTCACAATTTGCAGAACATGAGGACGGAGAGCTTCATTCTGTGGGTGACGGATCTGATCCAGGGAGACCGGATTCAGAAATTTCAAATTTTAAATTTAAGCTTGAGAACCTCCGCGTATTGCTAGGGGAGGTGTTAGCGGCTCTGAATGATTGTGACACGGTCGCAATCCCAGAGAAGTTATGTAGGCTGGATAAATACTATGCGGTGCCGGTGTGTACTGACGTTTTTCCTATACCTAAAAGGCTTACAGAGATTATTAGCAAGGAGTGGGATAGACCCGGTGTACCCTTTTCCCCTCCTCCGATATTTAGAAAAATGTTCCCAATAGAAGCTACCACACGAGACTTATGGCAGACGGTCCCTAAGGTGGAGGGAGCAGTTTCTACTTTAGCTAAGCGCACCACTATCCTGGTGGAGGATAGTTGTGCTTTCTCAGATCCAATGGATAAAAAATTAGGTTACCTTAAGAAAATGTTTGTTCAACAAGGTTTTATATTACAACCCCTTGCATGCATTGCGCCCGTCACTGCTGCGGCGGCTTTCTGGTTTGAGTCTCTAGAAGAGGCTACAGCACCATTGGATGAGATCATGAACAAGCTTAAAGCACTTAAGCTAGCTAATGCATTTGTTTCGGACGCCGTTGTGCACTTAACCAAATTAACGGCTAAGAACTACGGTTTTGCCATCCAGGCGCGCAGAGCGCTATGGCTTAAATCCTGGTCAGCAGATGTGACATCTAAATTGCTTAATATTCCTTTCAAAGGGCAAACCTTATTCGGGCCCGGCTTGAAAGAAATTATTGCTGACATTACGGGAGGTAAGGGTCACTCCCTTCCTCAGGATAGGGCCAAATCAAAGGCCAAACAGTCTAATTTTCGTGCCTTTCGTAATTTCAAGGCAGGAGCAGCATCAACTTCCTCCACTCCAAAACAGTAAGGAACTGCTGCTCGTTACAGACAGGGTTGGAAAAGCAACCAATCCTGGAACAAGGGCAAGCAGGCCAGAAAGCCTACTTCTGCCCCTAAGATAGCATGAAGGAAGGGCCCCCTATCCGGAAACGGATCTAGTGGGGGGCAGACTCTCTCCCTTCGCCCAGGCTTGGGCAAGAGATGTCCAGGATCCCTGGACGTTGGAGATCATATCTCAGGGATACCTTCTGGACTTCAAAGCTTCTCCTCCACAAGGGAGATTTCATCTGTCAAGGTTATCAACGAACCTAATAAAGAAAGAGGCATTTCTACAATGTGTACAAGACCTCTTAGTAATGGGAGTGATCCACCCAGTTCCGCAAACGGAACAAGGGCAAGGGTTTTACTCAAATCTGTTCGTGGTTCCCAAAAAAGAGGGGACCTTCAGACCAATCTTGGACTTAAAGATCTTAAACAAGTTCCATCGTTCAAAAAAGAAACTATTCGAACCATCCTACCCATGATCCAAGAGGGTCAGTATATGACCACTGTGGATTTAAAGGATGCCTACCTTCACATACCGATTCACAAGGATCATTATCGGTACCTAAGGTTTGCCTTTCTAGACAGGCATTACCAGTTTGTAGCTCTTCCCTTTGGGTTAGCTACGGCCCCGAGAATTTTTACAAAGGTTCTGGGCTCACTTCTGGCGGTACTAAGACCGCGAGGCATAGCGGTGGCTCCGTACCTAGACGACATTCTGATACAAGCGTCGAGTTTTCAAAATGCAAAGTCTCATACAGAGATAGTTCTTGCATTTCTGAGGTCGCATGGGTGGAAAGTGAACTTGGAAAAGAGTTCTGTTACCACTCACAAGGGTTCCTTTTCTAGGGACTCTGATAGATTCTGTAAAGATGAAGATTTACCTGACTGAGTCCAGGTTATCAAAGATTCTAAATGCTTGCCGTGTCCTTCATTCCATTCCAAGGCCATCAGTAGCTCAGTGCATGGAAGTAATCGGCTTAATGGTTGCGGCTATGGACATGGTGCCATTTGCGCGCCTGCATCTCAGACCGCTGCAATTATGCATGCTAAGTCAGTGGAATGGGGATTATTCAGATCTGTCCCCTCTACTGACTCTCGACCAGGAGGCCAGAGATTCTCTTCTATGGTGGTTGTCTCGGGTTCATCTGTCCAAAGGAATGACTTTTCGCAGGCCAGATTGGACGATTGTAACAACAGATGCCAGCCTGCTAGGCTGGGGCGCAGTCTGGAACTCCCTGAAGGCTCAGGGATCGTGGACTCAGGAGGAGAAACTCCTCCCAATAAATATTCTGGAATTCAGAGCAATATTCAATGCTCTTCTAGCTTGGCCTCAGTTAGCAACACTGAGGTTCATCAGATTTCAGTCGGACAACATCACAACTGTGGCTTACATCAACCATCAAGGGGGAGCCAGGAGTTCCTTAGCGATGTTAGAAGTCTCCAAGATAATTTGCTGGGCAGAGTCTCACTCTTGCCACCTGTCAGCGTTCCACATCCCAGGCGTGGAGAACTGGGAGGCGGACTTTCTAAGTCGCCAGACTTTTCATCCGGGGGAGTGGGAACTTCATCCGGAGGTCTTTGCTCAACTGATTCATCGTTGGGGCAAACCAGAACTGGATCTCATGGCGTCTCGCCAGAACGCCAAGCTTCCTTGTTACGGATCCAGATCCAGGGACCCAGGAGCGGTGCTGATAGATGCTCTAGCAGCCCCTTGGGTTTTCAAGATGGCCTATGTGTTTCCTCAGTTTCCGTTGCTGCCTCGATTGATTGCCAGAATCAAACAGGAGAGAGCATCGGTGATTCTGATAGCGCCTGCGTGGCCACGCAGGGCCTGGTATGCAGACCTAGTGGATATGTCGTCCTGTCCTCCATGGTCTCTGCCTCTGAGGCAGGACCTTCTAATTCAGGGTCCTTTCAACCATCCAAGCCTAATTTCTCTGAGACTGACTGCATGGAGATTGAACGCTTGATTCTATCAAAGCGTGGTTTCTCTGAGTCGGTTATTGATACTTTAATACAGGCTCGGAAACCTGTTACCAGAAAAATTTACCATAAGATATGGCGTAAATATTTATATTGGTGTGAATCCAAGAGTTACTCATGGAGTAAGGTCAGGATTCTTAGGATATTGTCTTTTCTAAAAGAGGGTTTAGAAAAGGGTTTATCTGCTAGTTCCTTAAAGGGACAGATTTCTGCTCTGTCTATTCTTTTACACAAACGTCTGGCAGAAGTTCCAGACGTTCAGGCTTTAGCTAGGATTAAGCCTGTGTTTAAGACTGTTGATCCGCCGTGGAGCTTAAACTTGGTTCTTAAAGTTCTTCAAGGTGTTCCGTTTGAACCCCTTCATTCCATTGATATTAAGCTGTTATCTTGGAAAGTTCTGTTTTTGATGGCTATTTCCTCGGCTCAAAGAGTCTCTGAGTTATCTGCCTTACATTGTGATTCTCCTTATCTGATTTTTCATTCAGATAAGGTAGTTCTGCGTACTAAACCTGGGTTTTTACCTAAGGTAGTTTCTAACAGGAATATCAATCAAGAGATTGTTGTTCCATCATTATGTCCTAATCCTTCTTCAAAGAAGGAACGTCTTTTACATAATCTGGACGTAGTCCGTGCCCTGAAGTTCTACTTACAGGCAACTAAAGATTTTCGGCAAACTTCTTCTCTGTTTGTCGTTTATTCTGGACAGAGGAGAGGCCAAAAGGCTTCGGCCACCTCTCTCTTTTTGGCTCCGTAGCATAATACGCTTAGCCTATGAGACTGCTGTACAGCAGCCCCCTGAAAGAATTACAGCTCATTCCACTAGAGCTGTGGCTTCCACCTGGGCCTTTAAGAATGAGGCCTCTGTTGAACAGATTTGCAAGGCTGCAACTTGGTCTTCACTTCATACCTTTTCAAATTTTACACTTTTGCTTCTTCGGAGGCTGTTTTTGGGAGAAAGGTTCTACAGGCAGTGGTTCCTTCTGTTTAAATGTTCCTGCCTTGTCCCTCCCATCATCCGTGTACTTTAGCTTTGGTATTGGTATCCCATAAGTAATGGATGACCCGTGGACTGACTACACTTAACAAGAGAAAACATAATTTATGCTTACCTGATAAATTTATTTCTCTTGTAGTGTAGTCGGTCCACGGCCCGCCCTGTCCTTTTGAGGCAGTTCTAAATTTTTATTAAAACTCCAGTCACCACTGCACCCTATAGTTTCTCCTTTCTCGTCTTGTTTCGGTCGAATGACTGGATATGACATGTGAGGGGAGGAGCTATATAGCAGCTCTGCTTTGGTGATCCTCTTGCAACTTCCTGTTGGGAAGGAGAATATATCCCATAAGTAATGGATGACCCGTGGACTGACTACACTACAAGAGAAATAAATTTATCAGGTAAGCATAAATTATGTTTTTGACGCATGCTAGCTTTTGCCCATTATATATTATAACCTTTTTTTAATTTTTTTTCCCCCACGATGGCCTTTAGCTCTACGTGTGTCGTTGTGATAGTGTGCATACTTTTTGGTGTCCTTTTCTGTTTTATATGACACATGTTTATTGGCTTTAAGGCTTTACTGTGTTTTTTGTTTTCATAACTTCAACTTTTTAATGTAAATTCGGCATGTGGTTTAGGTGTGTTGTGTGTGTTGCTTTGTAAAAAAAAACAAAAAACTTCTTCCCTTACTGTGGAAAAAATAATTTTCTATTGGAATGAAATATACCTTCAGTGTCCAGAACCATGCTGTATTTATAGCCTCAGGAGAGTATTTCTTAATGCACCTAGGTTTTTCATCTACAAAAAAGGTAGTTTTTATGTGGAGATATCGTGTCCTTGCACAAGCCATCATTTCTTCTTCCATTTTTTTATTTTTCTGCACAAAGGGGATAAACAAGAGAGATTGCTTTCATTTAGGGAATGTAATATTTATTATATAGCTTTGTACAATCTGCCATGAGAAGCGCTTGAAACCTACATTATCACCAAATATTATTTCTTATTTCATAGAGGTTCAAAGAGAAAGATACATTACTCACAACAGATATCTTTCTTTACAGAATATTAAACAAAAGGAGACTTTCAGCTTGTGGATAATGTATATACATAAAGAGAAATATAGAACCTTTTTTCTATTTGAATGACTTTTAGCGATTTGGTTTGGGTACGGTTTCTGTTGAGCACTTCAAGAAACTAAAAGCTAACAAGTGTGGATTTAATTTTGCTGGAAGAGTTTTGATTACTAGTTGGCAGTTGATTTCGCTAATATTCTTATTGCTTATATTTCTTTAAAGGGATAGAAAGGTCAAAATTCAAATGTACAATGTTTTAAATTTGAAATTCACCCATCAACCTTTTAATTTTTATCTTTTGTCATAGTACTTTGCCCAGTATCCTACGTTGATGTTGTACCTACGTCCAGCACAGAGGTGCATGTTGTGGTCTCTGCAGTCACCTGCAATAGGCGGCGGGAGGCATCTGCCTTCATATGTAAAGTCTTCTGTCACTTTCCTTAGCAATCTTGCTGTGTTGGCTGTAAGAGTGAAAGAAGGGGGTTAGTGGGTGGCACATTGCAGGAGGGGGGTTAGAAGTGGGTCCCTACTCTCGGCCAAACAGGAGAAAGGGAGGGAAGGATCCCTACACTACAGAAAAACTGAAGGCTAGGAGGGGTGAGGTGGGTCCTTGCCCTACATGGAAAAAATAAATTAAAAACTGCTTAAAATATCGTATATGGGAGGAAACAGTTGGGGGGGGGGGGGGGTTAAACCTTTTTTTTTGTCATCTTACAGTAATTTTTTTTTCTCTTCTAAATAGCTTATTGAACCTGTCATTCACTGAATGCTGGTGTGTGGGTGTGTGTATATGTATTTTACTTTGGGCAAGTCCCCCCCCTAAAATAGCTGGTAGCTAGTGGGTTAATATAAAAAGAGAGAGAGATGCACTCAGCTGAGACAGGACAAAAGCTTTAAAAACTTCCTTGCCTGTTCATTTTAGGGTGCCACTCAGGGTGCATACTCTTTTAGCACACTATGCCCCTTCACAGAGAAAAAATATCCTGTAGCATATCAGTCTGAGCCTGCCCAATGACAGTCCAGCACCGAAATACCAGGCAATTCTTCTCTGAACAAGAGAAACAACAACCCCAGACGATCGTTTCGGCCTTCTGTGGGCCTCGTCAGTGAGGTGCAGTCGCATCTCTCTAAGGGCATGTGTGCAAGGAGTCCACGTCTGGTTTCCCCTTTTACTCTTAGGGAGACCCAAGAGCAATTTGCATAAATATAAAAAGAGAGAGAGATGCACTCAGCTGAGACAGAACAAAAGCTAGAAAAACTTCCGTGCCTGTTCATTTTAGGGTGCCACTCAGGGTGCATACACTCTTGTTTTGTTGTTTATCTTGTTCAGAGAAGAATTGCCTGGTATTTCGGTGCTGGACTGTCATTGGGCAGGATCAGACTGATATGTTACAGGATATTTTTTCTCTGTGAAAAGGCATAGTGTGCAAAAAGAGACTGCACCCTGAGTGGCACTGGCCTTGTGGACAAGCACAGAAGTTTTTCTAGCTATTGTTCTGTCTCAGTGAGTGCGTCTCTCCATTTTCTTGAGCTAATGGGTTAAGCAAAACATTTATTAAAGTTTATTATTTTTATGCAACTGAAGTGATTTTAATGTAGAGATATACGCAGATGAAGTTGTTTTGGGTTCAGAGTGCTTTGTGAACAGGCCTTTGTTTTAAGGGAGCAGAACTTGCCTTTGCTTAGCCATTTATAAATATCAGTGTCAAAGTACGGACTCTAGCCAGCTATATTGGTTTAATTTATTAATAAAAAAAAAAGTCTAAACCTTTAAATCTTCACAATACATGAGATAATTCCACTGACATCTGACACAAACGGGTTAGTATTCTGACTCGCGTTTACACTTGCCAATTTGTGACTCCAGTTATTCCATAGCAAATGGTTATAGATTTGCATATTTCCTGTCTTGAAATATGTTTGTTTTTTTTTTTGTTTAATTTTCTTCCAGCTTGCAGATGTTGTGTTTTTTTTCTAAGAAATCTTTTTATTTTTGACAGATTGTTAACCCACCAGACCTCCTTAAATATGTAACACTGACTGGTGTTAGTGTTAAATTCATTGACTGCCTCTTGGGTTTTTTTTCCATTAGACAAATTGAAAGTATCCCGGTGGAAAAAAATAAATAACTACAAAGAGCCCTTGACAAAATCATTTTTGTGCTTTAAGAAGATAATTAGGTTTGGTCTAGAGTGTTGTTGTTGTTTTTTTATACCTTACTGGAAGTTAAACAGAATCATGTAGTACAAGGGAAATTAGTATTCAGTGCATCCCTTTTGTAGAGGAAAGTACCCATAAACTGAAAATTGAAAAATCAAATAGGAATGCAATTACATTTTGTAGATATTTTTTTGTGCACTCATAAAGCGCTAGCTTAATGGTATAGTCTTAGTGCTTCCTTCAGTTCTGCCTTGAACATTTTACAAAAGCTTTTTATTCAGCTGAGATCAACAATGGAACATAGACGACCAGGCTATAAAACATTTTGACTTTGTTGCAAATTCAATGTTAGATTAATCTAGGTATAAATGGTTAATTTAGTGGGGTTTTTTCTGTTTCTCCAACATAGGTGTGTCCGGTCCACGGCGTCATCCTTACTTGTGGGATATTCTCTTCCCCAACAGGAAATGGCAAAGAGCCCAGCAAAGCTGGTCACATGATCCCTCCTAGGCTCCGCCTACCCCAGTCATTCTCTTTGCCGTTGTACAGGCAACATCTCCACGGAGATGGCTTAGAGTTTTTTAGTGTTTAACTGTAGTTTTTATTATTCAATCAAGAGTTTGTTATTTTAAAATAGTGCTGGTATGTACTATTTACTCAGAAACAGAAAAGAGATGAAGATTTCTGTTTGTATGAGGAAAATGATTTTAGCACCGTAACTAAAATCCATGGCTGTTCCACACAGGACTGTTGAGTGCAATTAACTTCAGTTGGGGGAACAGTGTGCAGTCTCTTACTGCTTGAGGTATGACACATTCTAACAAGACGATGTAATGCTGGAAGCTGTCATTTTCCCTATGGGATCCGGTAAGCCATGTTTATTAAGATAGTAAATAAGGGCTTCACAAGGGCTTATTAAGACTGTAGACTTTTTCTGGGCTAAATCGATTCATTATTAACACATATTTAGCCTTGAGGAATCATTTATTCTGGGTATTTTGATATGATTATATCGGCAGGCACTGTTTTTGACACCTTATTCTTTAGGGGCTTTCCCTAATCATAGTCAGAGCCTCATTTTCGCGCCGGTATGGCGCACTTGTTTTTGAGGACAGCATGGCATGCAGCTGCATGTGTGTGGAGCTCTGATACATAGAAAAGTCTTTCTGAAGGCATCATTTGGTATCGTATTCCCCTTTGGGCTTGGTTGGGTCTCAGCAAAGCAGATTCCAGGGACTGTAAAGGGGTTAAATATAAAAACGGCTCCGGTTCCGTTATTTTAAGGGTTAAAGCTTCCAAATTTGGTGTGCAATACTTTTAAGGCTTTAAGACACTGTGGTGAAATTTTGGTGAATTTTGAACAATTCCTTCATACTTTTTCGCAATTGCAGTAATAAAGTGTGTTTAGTTTAAAATTTAAAGTGACAGTAACGGTTTTATTTTAAAACGTTTTTTGTGCTTTGTTATCAAGTTTATGCCTGTTTAACATGTCTGAACTACCAGATAGATTGTGTTCTGACTGTGGGGAAACCAAGGTTCCTTCTCATTTAACTATATGTATTTTATGTCATAAAATTTTTTTAGTAAAAATGATGCCCAAGATGATTCCTCAAGTGAGGGGAGTAAGCATGGTACTGCATCATCCCCTCCTTCGTCTACACCAGTCTTGCCCATACAGGAGGCCCCTAGTACATCTAGTGCGCCAATACTCCTTACTATGCAACATTTAACGGCTGTAATGGATAATTCTATCAAAAACATTTTAGCCAATATGCCCACTTATCAGTGAAAGCGCGACTGCTCTGTTTTAGAAAATTCTGTAGAGCATGAGAACGCTGATGATATGGTTTCTGAAGGGCCCCTACACCAGTCTGAGGGGGCCAGGGAGGTTTTGTCTGAGGGAGAAATTTCAGATTCAGGAAACATTTCTCAACAAGCTGAACCTGATGTGATTACTTTTAAATTTAAGTTGGAACATCTCCGCGCTCTGCTTAAGGAGGTGTTATCCAATTTGGATGATTGTGATTATCTGGTCATTCCAGAACCACTATGTAAAATGGAAAAGTTCTTAGAGGCCCCGGGGCCCCCCGAAGCTTTTCCTATATCCAAGCGGGTGGCGTACATTGTTAGTAAAGAATGGGACAGGCCCGGTATACCTTTAGTACCTCCCCCCATATTTATAAAATTGTTTTCCTATAGTCGACCCCAGAAAGGACTGATGGCAGACAGTCCCCAAGGTCGAGGGGGCGGTTTCTACTCTACACAAGCGCGCCACTATACCCATAGAAGATAGTTGTGCTTTCCAAGATCCTATGGATAAAAAATTAGAAGGTCTGCTAAAGATGTTTGTTCAGCAAGGTTCCCTTCTACAACCAATTGCATGCATTGTCCCTGTCTCTGCAGCCGCGTGTTTCTAGTTTGATGAGCTAGGAAAGGCGATTATTAGTAATTCTTCTTCTTATGAGGAGATTATGGACAAGAATTCGTGCTCTTAAATTGGCTATTTCTTTCACCCTAGACGCCACCTTGCAATTGGCTAGGTTAGCGGCGAAAAAATTCTGGGTTTGCTATTGTGGCGCAGAGCGCTTTGGTTAAAATCTTGGGCAGCGGATGCGTCTTCCAAGAACAAATTGCTTGACATTCCTTTCAAGGGGAAAACACTCTTTGGCCCTGACTTGAAAGAGATTATCTCTGATATCACTGGGGGCAAGGGCCACGCCCTTCCTCAGGATAGGTCTTTTCAAGACCAAAAATAAACCTAAGTTTCGTCCCTTTCGCAGAAACGGATCAGCCCCAAGGGCTACGTCCTCTAAGCAGGAAGGTAATACTTCTCAAGCCAATCCAGCCTGGAGACCTATGCAAGGCTGGAACAAAGGAAAGCAGGCCAGGAAACCTGCCACTGCTACCAAGACAGCATGAAATGCGGGCCCCCGATCCGGGACCGGATCTGGTGGGGGGCAGACTCTCTCTCTTCGCTCAGGCTGGGGCAAGAGATGTTCTGGATCCTTGGGCGCTAGAAATAGTCTCCCAAGGTTATTCTCTGGAGTTCAAGGGGCTTCCTCCAAGGGGGAGGTTCCACAGGTCTCAGTTGTCTTCAGACCACATAAGAAGACAGGCATTCTTACATTGGGTAGAAGACCTGCTAAAAATGGGAGTGATTCATCCTGTTCCATTAGGAGAACTAGGGATGGGGTTCTACTCCAATCTGTTCATAGTTCCCAAAAAAGAGGGAACGTTCAGACCAATCTTAGATCTCAAGATCTTGAACAAGTTTCTCAAGGTTCCATCGTTCAAGATGGAAACCATTCGAACACTTCTTCCTTCCATCCAGGAAGGTCAATTCATGACCAAGGTGGATTTCAAGGATGCGTATCTACATATTCCTATCCACAAGGAACATCATCGGTTCCTAAGGTTTGAATTCCTGGACAAGCATTTCCAGTTCGTGGCGTTTTCTTTCGGATTAGCCACTGCTCCTAGGATTTTCTCATAGGTACTAGGGTCCCTTCTGGCGGTGCTAAGACCAAGGGGCATTGCTGTAGTACCTTACTTGGACGACATTCTGATTCGAGCGTCGTCCCTTCCTAAGTAAAGGCTCACACGGACATTGTCCTGGCCTTTCTCAGATCTCACGGATGGAAAGTGAACGTGGAAAAGAGTTCTCTATCTCCGTCAACGAGGGTTCCCTTCTTGGGAACTATAATAGACTCCTTAGAAATGAGGATTTTTCTGACAGAAGCCAGAAAAACAAAACTTCTAGACTCTTGTCGGATACTTCATTCCGTTCCTCTTCCTTCCATAGCGCAGTGCATGGAAGTGATAGGTTTGATGGTAGCGGCAATGGACATAGTTCCTTTTGTGCGCATTCATCTAAGACCATTACAACTGTTCATGCTCAGTCAGTGGAATGGGGACTATTCAGACTTGTCTCCGAAGATACAAGTAAATCAGAGGACCAGAGACTCATTCCGTTGGTGGCTGTCCCTGGACAACCTGTCACAAGGGATGACCTTCCGCAGACCAGAGTGGGTCATTGTCACGACCGACGCCAGTCTGATGGGCTGGGGCGCGGTCTGGGGATCCCTGAAAGCTCAGGGTCTTTGGTCTTGGGTAGAATCTCTTCTACCGATAAATATTCTGGAGCTGAGAGCGATATTCAATGCTCTCAAAGCTTGGCCTCAGCTAGCGAGGGCCAAGTTCATACATCAACCATCAGGGGGGAACAAGGAGTTCCCTAGCGATGGAAGAAGTGACCAAAATCATTCTATGGGCGGAGTCTCACTCCTGCCACCTGTCTGCTATCCACATCCCAGGAGTGGAAAATTGGGAAGCGGATTTTCTGAGTCGTCAGACATTGCATCCGGGGGAGTGGGAACTCCATCCGGAAATCTTTGCCCAAGTCACTATCAAAGCGAGGGTTCTCAGATTCTGTTATTAATACTCTTGTTCAGGCCTGAAAGCCTGTAACCAGAAAAATTACCACATAATTTGGTATATCTGTTGGTGTGAATCTGCAGGATTCCCTTGGGACAAGGTTAAGATTCCTAAGAGTCTATCCTTCCTTCGAGAAGGATTGGAAAAAGGATTATCTGCAAGTTCCTTGATGGGACAGATTTCTGCCTTGTCTGTGTTACTTCACAAAAAGCTGGCAGCTGTGCCAGATGTTCTAGCCTTTGTTCAGGCTCTGGTTAGAATCAAGCCTGTTTACAAAATTTTGACTCCTCCTTGGAGTCTCAACCTAGTTCTTTCAGTTCTTCAGGGGGTTCCGTTTGAACCCTTACATTCCGTTGATATTAAGTTATTATCTTGGAAAGTTTTGTTTTTGGTTGCAATTTCTTCTGCTAGAAGAGTTTCAGAATTATCTGCTCTGCAGTGTTCTTCTCCTTATCTGGTGTTCCATGCAGATAAGGTGGTTTTGCGTACTAAACCTGGTTTTCTTCCAAAAGTTGTTTCTAACAAAAACATTAACCAGGAGATAGTTGTGCCTTCTTTGTGTCCTAATCCAGTTTCAAAGAAGGAACGTTTGTTGCACAACTTGGATGTAGTTCGTGCTCTCAAATTTTACTTAGCAGCTACTAAGGATTTCAGACAAACTTTGTCTTTGTTTGTTGTTTATTCTGGTAAACGGAGAGGTCAAAAAGCAACTTCTTCCTCTCTCTCCTTCTGGATTAAAAGCATTATCCGATTGGCTTATGAGACTGCCGGACGGCAGCCTCCTGAAAGAATCACAGCTCACTCCACTAGGGCTGTGGCTTCCACATGGGCCTTCAAGAACGAGGCTTCTGTTGATCAGATATGTAAGGCAGCGACTTGGTCTTCACTGCACACTTTTTCTAAATTTTACAAATTTGATACTTTTGCTTCTTCTGAGGCTATTTTTGGGAGAAAGGTTTTGCAAGCCGTGGTGCCTTCCATTTAGGTGACCTGATTTGCTCCCTCCCTTCATCCGTGTCCTAAAGCTTTGGTATTGGTTCCCACAAGTAAGGATGACGCCGTGGACCGGACACACCTATGTTGGAGAAAACAGAATTTATGTTTACCTGATAAATTACTTTCTCCAACGGTGTGTCCGGTCCACGGCCCGCCCTGGTTTTTTTAATCAGGTCTGATAATTTATTTTCTTTAACTACAGTCACCACGGTAACATATGGTTTCTCCTATGCAAATATTCCTCCTTAACGTCGGTCGAATGACTGGGGTAGGCGGAGCCTAGGAGGGATCATGTGACCAGCTTTGCTGGGCTCTTTGCCATTTCCTGTTGGGGAAGAGAATATCCCACAAGTAAGGATGACGCCGTGGACCGGACACACCGTTGGAGAAAGTAATTTATCAGGTAAACATAAATTCTGTTTTTTTCATCTCTCATGGTTCCAGTAAGGTCTCAATAGACTATTACAAAGTACATCTCACCTGGCCTCCAGGAGGTGACAGACACCCCACACCAGAGCTTTAAGTATCCCTCCTAATTACCTCCCAGTAGTTCTTTGCCTAGTCAATAGTGGTGGTTCAAGAATTTGAAGATAATTTTCAATTTTATGTTCTACTTATTCTTCCCTCAATGGAAAGTTCGTGGAAGAGACGGATGTAGGAGAGTGCTGTTGGTGCAATATATTTCTCCTCTCTGGTGTTTTAATTACAGGCAAGCCACTGGTGTCGCTTGGTAGTTCCTTAGCCTCCTTCTGTTTGGCAAATTGGTGGTACTCTCCCTATAAGGTCCTACACTGTAAGGTACAGGGTAGATAGTCACTGCACTTTCAATCCTTTTTATATTATAATTTTTTTTTTTTTTTTTTTTTGTTTTACTGCTTCAAGGTTACACTACATTTTTTTTTTTTTTGTGTACGGCCCTTTAAATCCTCCAGCTCTAGTATTTTAGCACTTAAGATGATTAGGACAATCTAGAGCGCTAAGGAAGTGGCGGTTGCTGCTTTTTTTTAGGGGGTATGTTTACAATGTTGGATACTACATGCAGGGGAGTTAATATCTTTCCTGCCACAGGAAGTAATTTTGGCGCGAGTGCTGCTTCCTTCCATACGGTGTGTGGCCTGCATAAAAATATACAGCGTTTATCCAGGATCGTCTCTGGATATTTAGAGGGGGTAATAGCTCTATACAGGCTGGTGGGGGGCATTTGGTTGTTATTTGTGTGAAAACTGTCCAGTACTTTTTGGAATAATTAAGAGACTTGGGTTAGTCCTTTATTTATTTTTTATTTTTTTTGGAGGGCTGGCGCTTCAGAGACTCTGGTGTTCTCATTCCTTGTGTTCAACCTATATCCTTCTACTAACTATGGAGCCGCCTGGGGCTGCTTCCACTTGTGTGGCACTTCTAAGGGTAGTAAATTGGTTCCTGTCTTTACCTTTTTTTTTTTGTCCCACACATTTTTTCTTGGACTCCACTGCTTGGGTATTGGTGTAAGGTCTCGTGGACGCTCACAAACATTAGAAAGAAAACATAATTTATTCTTACCTGATAAATTAATTTCTTTCTTGGTTGTGAGTCCATAAACACTCCCATAGTTTTGTCTTGTGGTGGCAGTTCTATGTGTACCTCCTTTACCCTACTATCTTACTACTTTCTTCTTTGGCTATACGTACTACTGGGAGGGAAGGGGGAAGTAGAAGGGGTACTTTTAAAGGGACATGAAACCCCAAATTTTCCTTTTATTATTCAGTTAGAAGTAAATTGGAAACTTTTTTTTTTTTTTTTAAATTGTTTTCTCTGATCAAATTTGCTTTGTCCTCATGTTCTTCTTTGTTGAAGAGATGCAAAGAAAATGTGTTAAAATAAATACATTGGAACGTTTTATAAACTTGGATGCTCTATCTGCATCGTGAAAGGAAAATGTTGGGTTTTTCCCTTTTCTATGCTCTGATGTGGGGGTGTCTGTCTCCTCCTGGTGGCCAGTTGATGTAATTCCCAAGAGTAAGGTCTCATGGATTCTTACATGAAAGAAATTTGTCAGGTAAGAATATTTTTTTTGGTTTTTGTCCTCAAATTTTTGAGGAAATGTAATTACCTAGCTAATATCTTTGTGTGTGTGTGTGGGGGGGGGGGGTTGACATTCAAATACAGTTTTATACAACATTCTAAGCCTTAGGTTTTTTTTTTTTTTTCCCAGTTAATTTTTTTTTTATATCGGACTATGGAAAGTATCAATATTCACCCTGGTAGAAGTTGTGAATCCTATAATGGTTTAATATACTTGTCATTACATTTAAATCAGTTATTACATCTTTTTTCAAGATCATGTAGATTATAATAGGTGATACTTTAAAAATAAAAAATCATGGTTATTAAAATTTGTTTGAAAAAATTGTTTGAGGTTTCAGAAGTATTAACTTTCAGGTAAAAATATTTTCCTTTTTTTGCATAGATGTTCAAGTGATATTTTCTAGTATTTTTACATCTATGCTGCAGCAATTTCAGGTCTCAAGTGATTCAACAAAGAAAGTAATACACCTCTCTGGGATAATGCATCACACATGGTATAAGTTATCAGTTTGCAAATTTCAAATGCATCTGAAATGGTTTCACTATAATTTTAATTTGTATTTGCTTCTAGTTTAGTGGCATTTCTTTAATGTCAGATTAAAGTGTATTGGGAACTCTCCCTTTAACTTGCAAGCTCTATGTAGTTGGTTTATTCACAGTAAACATCTTGAGATTTTAATATAAAATGTTTGTGTAATTAAACAACTTTGCAACCGTTTCATTATTTTCCCCCTTTTCATTTAATTTAGCTCTGAAAATTGAGCAATTTCTCAGAACTTGAAATGCACTCTGCTGACTTATCCAGATTAACTCAGCTATATATTTGTCCCTAAGGGGCGTTCTCAGTTAACTCCAATACAATGCACTTTATGACAGTGTCTAGCTTAGTTGTTTGTGGCTAAAGCCCATATTGGCTTCTCCACATAAGGCAAACGGTGGCTGGAGTTTGGCTATTGAAAGTTATCTGCAGTAAAAAAGCATGTGATTTGTTTTAAAAATGTTAAACTTGGCTAATATTCTATATCAACAAAGTAGAAATGTCTTGTAATTACAAGATGTTTACTGTCCTTTTTTGAAGCTCTCAACTCATTCTCTAATAATTTTTACATCTGCTGGTCTCACGGATTTAAGACACAGCCACAGAACTTCGCTGTCCTTTCGTTAGTTCCTATCGGCATTGTGGCATGGTAGTGAAGCAGTTTAGTTTTGCTTGAAATAGCATTTGTAGTATATACAATCCACCCACAAACCTATATCCATATATAGTTTAATAATATATACAGGTGGCCCTCGTTTTACAACGGTTCAATTTACACCATTTCAGAATAACAACCTTTTTTCCCAGTCATGTGACTGCTATTGAGAAGCAGTGCATTTATTAAAATAGCAAGTAGATGGAGCTGTCCGCTTGTGTTGCAGCAAAACCAAGCAAGCTGAAATTAATCATTTTAACCAGACCTGAGCTATCGAGCAGATTTTAAAGGAACAAGATCTTCCTGTCTATAAATCAGTCCAGATTGGAATGCATAGAAAGAACTGTTTGCAGAAAAATGCAAGTGAAGTCTGTGTTATGTGATTATTTTATTAGGTTTATAATGCTGTTTAGCAAATGTTTTTGTTCATTTAGTTTAATTATATATTCTGTTGTGTGATTATTTTATTAGGTTTATAATGCTGTTTAGCATTTAAAGTCTTCATTTCAAAGCTTTAAAAAAAAATGTATTAGGTGTTACTTATGACAATTTTGAGAGGGCCCTGGAACTCCCTCACTTCCCATTGACTTACATTATAAACTGGGTTTCAATTTACAACGGTTTCGATTTACAACCATTCCTTCTGGAACCTTACCCCGGCGTAAACTGAGGGCTACCTGTACTGTATTTGTGCTCCTTTAGAAGGAAATACTTTTTTTTTTTTTTTTTTTTTATTCATCAGATGGTGAGTCCACAGGCCCTCACGCGTGGGAATATTCCTCTACTGACTACTCTGAGGAGGCAAAAGACAACCCAACACAGAGCTTTAACCCTTTTGTGTTGGGGTAAATTTGTCTACATCGGAACGAAGTTCCGATGTCAACAAATTGAAAACTCGCAATCGTGCATGCGATTGCGAGATTTCAATGATGGCATCCGGTTAGGGGGGTGAGCCTACAACGCAAAGCACGCCCACCATGACCTGATCCCATGCAGTAAGCGCTGTTGGCTTCAGGACAGCCAAATAGCTAGGACGGTCCATGCCATCCTAACTGCGCTAAAGCCCAGCGCAGTTAGGACGGCATGAAACGTCCTAAAGTCTTTAAAATGTTAAATCCCTCCCACTTCCCATGATCTTCAGTCATTTTCTTTTGCCTCCTTGATGAGGAGTGAGATGAAAGTGAAGTGCAAGATCTTTTCACTCAAGCTGGAGATGTTTAAGCTTTTGTGCAACACACATACTTAACATTGGTAGAAAAATGTTCAGAGGACCCAGCTCCTAAGATGACTTAGGGACAGAATCTGAAGGATCCATTATAGCATTAAACTAATGGATTCTTACATGAAAGAAAAAAAAAAAAGCTTGTGAGGAATGTAAAGCTTGACAAAACTTACAGGTTTAAGACAAACTAAGCTGAAAAAATGCAGGAGACCAGTAGACTCCACACACAAAGCCTGGGTAGTGCTCAGGCTTTGAATAGGACAACGCGAGCGAAAAGTAACCCCCTGAGCATTAACCCAGACTTACACAATCCTGAGGGCTTAAAAAGTGCAATATTGACCTTCGATGCACGTTAGAAAAACCTCTTCCTTTTTTTTTTTTTTTTTAGAGAGTTATTGATACTCTCATCGAAGCTCGTAAGCCGGTTACTCATCACATCGATCATAAGGTATGGAGAACGTACTTATTCTGGTGTGAAGAGTGTGGTTTTCCTTGGCATTAAGTTAAGGTTGCCAAGATTCTGTTTCTCCAGGATGGTCTGGAGAAGGGTCTTATGGCCAGCTCCCTGAGGGGACAGATTTCGGCCTTTTCTGTTTGATCATCTCGAAGCTCGGAGAGCCTCTTGTGCAGTAAGTCTTGTTATGGCTCTGATTAGGATTAGATCTTTGGCTCCTCCTTGGAGTCTGAATATGGTTCTTAAGGTTTTGCAATGGGTTTCCTTTGAGTTTATGCATGAGTATCTGAGATTGCCGCCTTGCTATATGAGCCTCCTTATCTGGTGGTCTATTCGTATAAGCCTGTCCTACGTACTAATTTAGGGTTTCTCCCTAAAGTTGTGTCAGACCGCAACATCAATCAAGAGATTGTGGTCCCTTCTTTGTGTCCAAATCCTTCTTCAAATGAACGTTTACTTCATAATTTGGACGCTGTTCATTCCTTGATGTTTTATCTAAAAGCTACCAAGGATTTTAGACAAACTTGCATGTTTTTGGCATATTCTGGGGAGCCTAAGGGTCAGAAGATCTCTTCGACTTCCTTATCTTTTTGGTTGAGGAGTCTTATCCGCTTAGCCTATGAAACAGCAGGACATAGACCTCCTCAGAGAATTACGGGTCATTTACTAGAGCAGTGGCTTCCTCTTGGGCCTTTAAGAACGAGGCCTCTATGGATCAGATTTGTAAGGCGGCTACCTGGTCCTCGCACACTTTTTCTGAGACAGGTTTTGCAGGCTGTGGTGCCCTCAGATTAGATTTTTTTTTTTGTCCCTCTAGTTTATCATTCAGTGTCCTCTAGAGCTTGGGTATAAGTTTCCCAACAGTAAGGAATGAAGCTGTGGACTCTCTTTATATTAAGAAGAAAAACATAAATTAGGTTTACCAGATCATTTAATTTCCTTCTGTATAAGGAGAGTCCACTCTCCGTGTTTCTCTGATGGGTGGCCCCCTAAATTTTGTGTTTTCTTCTGGCACATTTTTATACCCTGATATTTATCCCACTGTTCCTTGCTCCTTCGACAGAATGACTGAGGGATAGGGGAAGTGGGAGAGGTATTTAAGCCTTTTGGCTGGGGTGTCTCTTCCTCCTCCTGGTGGCCAGGTTCAGTATTTCCCAACAGTAAGGAATTAAGCTGTGGACTCTCCTTATAAAGAAGGAAATTAATTTTATCTGGTAAGCATGATTTGTGTTTTTTTTTTTTTTTTTTCTCTCAAGGACCAGTATTTTTATCATGATGATGTTGGCAGCTTTTTTGTTGAATGGTTCGGGACACTGAACCCAAATTCTTTCTTTTGTGATTCAGATAGAGCTTGCAATTTTAAGCAACTTTCCAATTTACTCCTATTATAAAATGTTCTTCATTCTCTTGGTATCTTTATTTGAAAAGTAAGAATGTATGTTTAGATGCCGGCCCATTTTTGGTGAACAACCTGGGTTGTTCTTGCTGATTGGTGGATAAATTCAACAACCAATAAACAAGTGCTGTCCAGTGTCTGAACAATGAAAATGCTTAGATGTCTTTTTCAAATAAAGATAGCAAGAGAACGAGAGAAAAAAAATGAGTAAATTAGAAAGTTGTTTAAAATTGCATGCTCTCTCAATCATGAAAGAGAAAAAATGTGGGTTCAGTGTCCCTTTTTAATGGGCGTTTATGGCCACTATGTGATTAAAGCTAAATGTATCTTCCTTAACAACTGTGGTTCTCTCTATATTAGAGAAATTTTGTTGTAGAAATTTTGCGAAAGGAAAAAAAAAAAATTGGGTTCATTGTCCCTTTTAAGGTTCTAGCAATTGGGTAATCTAGGTCCAGAATGACAAACATTAATCCAAGCAAGGCAATTACTATTTTAACCTCCCCCCCCCCCCCCCCATTTGACTCAGTATGATAATTCCATGTCCAGTAGTAGTAGGTTATGTCGTCTTTAGAGTCCCCACATAATGGCTATAAGCAAGGCTTTAAGGGTCTATAAACACTAAATATATTTGAATATCCCTCAAGTCATGGGTTCTGCAATGTTCCTTTACTTGGGCCAAGCATATGACCTAGTGTGTGGTTAAATTTTAATTTTTAAGGATGTATATATGAGAGCCACATAGATGCAATGGTATATAGCAATTTCACACTCCATTTCCTATATGTTCTCTTTACACTGTGTTTTGTTAAACTTTGTTAAACTTGTTTTACATCGAACAATGCTGTAAAAGTACTGTAATCTGTATAGATAGATGAAAACTGGCATATCCTGAGGTTTTCTGCTGCCAACTAATTACTACTTTGAAGATTCTTCCTCTGATGGATCACTCCCTGGTGTCAAGCCATGTAGCTAGCTATAGGCATTATAGGTTCTAATCCATCTTCTCTGCATTTATGGTGATGTAATATTGTTACCTTTTTTATTTATGCCTATTAGTCCAGGAGATTCAGCAGTTACATTTTTATTTTTCTCTCCACGTAATATGCATAAAATCAATAAGGGGACATCACACACTGTTCATTGGGTATAGCTTAAAGCGCTATTACAATGCAAAATTATTATAGCTCTAATGATTTAGAGTATGTAAAAAAAATTTGTATTCCTAACCCTACAAGTATGTGTGCTAAACACCTGCAAATTGGGGTTAACACATAGTTAAAGTGTTGCTTGGGAGCCACAGAGAACTGTTGGTGCCAAGATAACATAGCCAGTTAGCCTCTCAGCAGTGGTAGTTTTGCTGCTGGTGTTAAAAACACAGATTTGCAGAGTTGGTAAATGTAAAATGACATGCTCGAACAACTAAATAGTGTGTCATTTGTTTGTGCTATAGTGGCCTTTCAATGCAAAAGCTGTTGTAAATTACCAACAAAGAAACATAGAATTCGGCGGAAGATAAGAACCACAAGGATACTTATTTTAGTGTTTGTGTTTATCACCTATATTGGAAGTAGTTCCATAAATTCACTACCCCTAATTTTTTTTTATTTTTTTATTTAAATTCTCTGTTCCCACTTTCCAGACAAAAGTATAGGAAACCCACATCTTTTCAATTTACTTCTATTTTCCAATTTTCTCCATTCTATTGTTATCCATTGCTGAAGGAACAGCATTGCACTACTGGAGGCAATCAGCAGCTAGCTATCATTAGTGTAGGATATGTGCGTATTGTTTTTACAATTTAAAAAAAGTAGTTACTTTAAGTTAAATGCTCTGTCTGAATCATGCAAGTTTCATTTTAACTTTCCTATCCCTTTAAGTCCATTCATATATTTTAAGGATCACCTATTTCCCTTCTCTCCTCTAAACTATACATATTTAAATCGGTCTTTTTGTATGTTTTTATATCCGTTCATGTAACATTTTAGTAGCCCTCCTTTGGACAGTTTCTAGTTTTTATATCCTTCTGGAGATCTGGTCTCAGAACTATACACAATGATCGCTAGGTAGGCCTCATCTGGAATAAGTATAAGTTATTTCTGCTACTAAAAAACTCTAACAATGCCATTCTCCCATTCGCCAGATTTGCACAACCATCATTGTTATATTAATATACTTTATAACATTTAAACCTCTACATTTCTGCTGGTTTCTAAGCCACTATAGACAGCCTCTTATCACAGGCTTCTTTTATTTGCTTTTCACAAGAGGCTGCTAGTTCATGTAGGCCATATAGACAACGTTGTGTTAACGACCGAAGAGTTGTTTAAGAGTTAGTGCAACACAGTACTAAATGCAAGTCAATAGATAAGTCATGTGATCCGGGGGCTGTCAGAAGATGCTTAGATACTAGGTGATCAGAGGTAAAAAGTATATTAATATAACTGTTGGTTATGCAAAACTTGGAAATTGGGTAATAATGGGATTATCTATCGTTTAAAACAATATCAATTATATTGCAGATTGTTCTTTTTAAAGGGACAGTAATGGTTTAAGATAAAAAGCGTTTTTATAGAAAGGTATTATAATGCTTATTAGAAAAATAAGGTACTCCAGCAATCTGAAGCGCTAAGGATTAATTAAAATGTCACACGCGCACCATCTGGATGCTCTCCTGGCTTCCCATTGACTCAGTGTTTTTTTTTTTCTTCCAGCAGCAAAGCGGTGCTGTCAATCAAAATCAGACAGCCCACTCTGTATTCCTTTTTTTAGAGCGAGCTTACACATGCGCATTTTTGTTAGAATTTATTAAAGAATTACAGGGATATTTAATCCTTCCACAGGTGTCCCTGGGACAGTTCCTTCAGCCTGCTTCTGTGTATCCATGAAAATGTACTCCTTCAGTATACCCTCTACTGTTGGTTACAGCACAGGATAGGTTCTCTGCTGTTTCCTCAGGAATTGGGGTAAGAACAGTGGAGGGGCATTTGCTGGGTAGGTGCCTGCATGTCTCACACAGCCCACAGGCTGCAAAGGGTACAGTTACCACTTAGCCAGCAGCTAAGCACAGTATGTGTTTGTTTTATATCACAGCTGCCATGCTATTCACGGGTACAGTTGCTACATGGTCAGTCACAGCAGCTAAGTAAACTACATGACCTTTTTATATCACAGCTGCAGTAGTGTTCCTCAATTCATATTTTACTAATGCAGGCTGGTTGTGCATTTAAGCTTTAGTTAACTTTCTACTTATTTTCCTGTTGTGATTTTCACTTTTCCACAGTGCTTTAAACAGTTTGTGTTTTGGGTACTGTTTCACTATCATTTTGGCACCGTTTATTTATGAGGTACGACACCTTTAACAGCGCCCCTGTATAACCACAATTTTAAAGTGCTCTTCCTTCTGACAGGAGCGCTAATAAGGTACCTGGGAGATCATTAGCGGTAGGAGGGGAATGTATGTAAAGCGCTAACAATTTTTTCTTTAGGGGAAGGTGTTATTAGACGTTTAGCGCTGGAGGCATTTTGGCACGCTCTGTCGTGTGTGTTTTTTTTTTTTTTTTTTTTTTTTTTTTTTTTTTTTTATATAGAATGCAGCCTCTACCTGCTGAGGGGAAACCTAAGTACTTTGGAGCAGCAGCAGAGGGGGGTAAGACCCAAAATCTAAGAGACCTCACTCATAATATTTAAGGTGTCATATTTAATGGGTTTATGCTACTATCACCATATAGTTTGTGGTTCCCTGCAGCTTATACTTGGGGAATTAAACCACTGTAGTGTATTATCTTATCTTACATTGGAGCTTTTCTATATTGCTTAGTGAGCAAGATCATGGTTTTACAAACCTAGTCCCATTAATTATTTCCTGTTCATTGCTATGCAATAGTATATGTTTACTTGTGAGAGGAAGTTACAATATCTTTCATACCTTTTGTACTACTGTTATAGCTTAATTTTGGAGAGGATACTACAGTATCTTCCATAGCTAGTACTATTGTTATATGTTGCTGTACAATGTTGTTGTGTTTTTTTTTTTTTTTAATAACTTTTGAAAGGATTCTACAGTATTTTCAGTTTTTTTATTTCCAGCTTGGCAGGTTGGGGGCAGTGGGTGGTGTTTAAAGGTTTCAGAGAGTATTGGTGGTCTCAGGGTATGAGGCTAACAATAAATATTTTGGAACTCCGTGTGATGTTCAGATCCCTTCAGACTTGGCCTCTTCTCAAAATGGTTATTTTCTTCTTAAACGGGAAGAGTCCACAGCTGCATTCATTACTTTTGGGAAATACAGAACCAGGCCAGCTTAGATTGCGTTGAGCCATCCGCCTCCAAGGTTTCCATGCCCGTGAGGCGCATGCCCCAGAACCTTTCTCGGCTGCGCAAGCAGGTGTCCCTATGGCTTTTACTCCTCCGGAGGGTGGCTTGTTTCCTCCAGAGGTTACGGCACGTTTCTATGGCTTTATTTTATATCTCCCAAGTGAAATATTTCTAATATACTGTCCGTGTTCTGCTAACCAGGGCACATCGGGCGTGCAATTGCCTGATTCAGTTCTGCCTTCTGGGGAAGCGCTGGCCTCTGAGGCTTCATGGGCCCCAACCTCGGGGCCAGTGTTGATCCGGTGAGGGATGATTTTGCCTTCCGTTATAGGCCGGCATGTCTTTGTGTTCTTTTAAGACATATTTTGGCAATGTTGGAGAATCCCAGTCCAAGTGGGCTGAGGGATCCGAGGCCTTAGATTCTGGATGGCAAATTGGCTTCATCCCCAAACGTTGTATCCAATCTCCTTAACGTCTCAGTTTTTATTTTTTCTTTGTTTCGGTTCCAGTTCTGAGCTTGGGTGACTGGGGCCTCTGATCGGCTGGTCCTGTTGGTGTCCTCATTCACCTTGGGTGTTAACCTGATGGGTGTTGCCTTCATGCGGATGAATGTGTTTAATTTGTTTTTTCTTAAGCTCATGTCTGCTGTTAGATTTTCATTTTTGAGAACGTTCTTCTCTGGAACCGATACTTGCAATTTTGTGGTCGCTTGGGCACTTTCTCTGAAGTTGCGCACTTTTTGAATAATAGAATTATGTTTTCTAGTTCATTTATCGATCCTATGGGTTGAATCTTCTTGGACCTTGGGCAGTTCTGGAGTGTCCTTTATACCAGGCAGGTACTGGTCGGACGCTTTTCGGCTGTTACCTGGGTTCATGTCACCCTTGTGGTGCTGACTTAATCCTGTCGGATTCTGAAAGTCACTTGGCCTATTGATATGGACTCGGGCTCAGATCCTATCGAAATATGAGGCCTACTGTTTAAATACAACCCCTCTGACTGGAGGGCTGTAAGTACTGATCTACGGTCGACTGTTTAAGGCTACTCGCCTGGGATACGGATCTGTTTTTTTGCAGACGTTGTCATGGTTCTCGGGTCCCATGGGGACTCAGAACCGTAATTTCCATTCCTTTGGAGTTGGGAGATGTGAGGGACCTATGTGGTCTGGTGTTCCAAGTGGAAAACTATATTGCGGATTCACTCTTAAGTGCTTACGGAAGCTGACTCTCTAGCCTATTAAACATTTTCTTACGGTGGCGGAGTCTCCTTACTTTCTGCCTTGGGTGGATCATCTGGTCTGGAAGCGCGGGCATGTCCTTCCTCTGCTCAGAGTTGCGTCACTCTATGAGGTGGTGTGCAGGGGTTCCCTGTCTTCTGTATGGAGCTGAGAGGCGGCAGCTTTTACCCTGTTCTAGAGGTTTCTTTTTGGAAGAGCGATCCTTCAAGGATCTCTGCTGTTATCTCTTTCATATTATACCCTTGGTCTGACCAAGGTCTCGACGTTCAGGTGTTTCTGCGTCCTTGTTGCAACTCTAGCCTTGAGTCTTAACAGTGAAGAGTCGCGGTCGGTTACAAACTGTCGCCCTTCTTGGGTCAGGTAGTTGACCATTTATCCTCTATGTTCCATTAGGGCTTCAAGGAGGGTGTCTTACGTCTTTCTCTTAGGGATGGCGAGTAAGGTCCAGGGTTCTCATTCAGCTTCGGGTATTGGTGCTACCTTGCCAGTGTGTGTAACACGTGTTAATGCTTGTCTACGAGATTTTCTTGCAATCCAAGAGCACTGTGTGCCGAATTCTTAAACTGTTCAGGAGCTCTTTCAGACTCTTGGGTTTGAGGCTGTTGCTAGATCGCCAAGTCTACAGACTTTAGATGGTGCGCTCCTAATTGTAGGAGGCAGCTTAGGGTTCCTCTGGAAGTTAGATCTTTTGATTCTGTTTTTCGAGGACCCTGGCCTAGGTCCATGTCTCTCCTTAAATGGGTGTGGATGGTTTGGTCTCACCTTAGGTGTTTGTGGTCCTGTGTGCCTCTCTGAGGAAGGCAGGGCTCTGTTTTTCTTGGGAGACGCCTATCTGCCTGTGGCTTAGGCTCTAATTCTTTCTGATAGGTCCCTACTGGTCTTCTGGCGCATTTGATGTTCCTGTAGACTGCAGGTGATTTTCAACTGGGTTGACGATATGGCCAAGGGGTTTCGCCTGTATGGTAGGGTTGTTTTTTTTGTTGTGTTCCGTTCTCATGCAGGGGTTGGGTTCTTTTGGTCGGAGTTACCTTAGTATCTGATTGTGTCCCACGATGGCTTGGTGGTAAACTATGTTACCTTGAAAGCTGAAGCTCAAGAGTTCAAATCCAGCTATGGCTATGTACTCTTCATAATGCAAGTCCTACAAATATCCTTGCCTAAAGTAGCTTTATATGATGGCCTGTGGGCCCTTGTTTTTCCTGCCTTGTAAGGGTCTTTTCCCTTGTTTTTTCAGAATCCTGGAAAGGGAGATGCAAAGTAGTAACTGGTTCCACCATTCCTGCAGCGGGAGGCTGAGGGTTTGAACCCTGTTGGGGCTCCTGCTAAATGTTGGATTCTTATATTTAGGGGTTGGGGGTCTGAGGGCCCTCTTCCCTGGGGTAGGTTCCTTTTTGGGGAAGACGGCAGTGTAGGGGGTCTCGTACCCGTGCACAATGCCTATCCTGAATCACGGTAGCATGCCGTTTGTAGTAGTGGTCAGAGGTCTACTCAGGGGCTTTGTTCCTCGTTGTTCCTTCCTTTCTCTTCCAGAGGTCTGGGACTCTTGTCTTCGGTCTTTGACTAGCCTTTGAACTGGGACCATTACCCTGGAGAGAAGCCCGGGAATCGGTTATCTATGTAGGTTGACCATTTTCTTCCAGAATCGGTCCTCCCCTTTGGTGGGTTGATGTCCTCTTTTCTACTGGCGCCTGGTACTAGGAGGGGACGCTCATGGAGCTCGGTATTCGGAGAGCTGTGAGCATTTGGAAGGTTAGCAGTTTGAAACCAGATACAGCTATTTGCACTTTAAAGCAGGCTTTAAACCTCCTTTCGGTGGTTTGGGTTTCACAATGGTTGAGTCAGCTTTCCTACCTGAAAGCTGGTCATTGAGAGTTTGTGTTTAGATGGTTTGGTGTTCTCTTGGAAGAGCTCTTTACTAACTGCTGGGATAGCAATCCTATTTCTGCTGTCTCTGCTTGCCTAGCCTGCAGGTTTCAATCTTATACAAGGCAGCAGGGAACTCATGTTTTTTTTTTTCTGGAGTACCTTATGGCATGGTACTGAGTCAGGGATATGAGGGTGTCCCTCAAGTCCTTTTTGATACGTGTTTCCCTGTGTATAGATGGGTTGTTTGTTGAGCCGTGCGGAATGACCCTTTGGAATTTTCCTGGAAATATGTTCTCCCCTTTGGGGGCAGATAGCGGTCCTTGTTTTGCGGCAAGGTACCTTCATGGGAGTCGTGTCCAGCGGGGCTGACTTCTCGGAAACTGTTTGGGCTAGACAGACTCTAGGACTTAGTGGTCTCTAGTTCGGCTTTGCTGGTGGTGTAACTAATGTGCAGTTACCTGGGCTTCAGGTTTTTACCCATGTCTATTTTTATAGGGTGTCTGGTAATTTTAGGCTGTGGTGCCTTTTTTAAAAGGGGCTGCATTTTGTACCCACCTGTTTGCATTCAGTGTCCTCTAGCTTGAATATTGTTTTCCCAAAAGTAATGAATGCAGCTGTGGACTCTTCCTGGTTAAGAAGAAAAACATAAATGATGCTTACCTGATAATTTTCTTTTCTTCTGACGGGAAGAGTCCATAGCTCCCGCCCGTGTTTTTTTTTTTTTTTTCTATGAGGCGGCTGTAATTTTTTGTTCTTCTGGCACCTTTTCACCCTGATATTTCTCCTACTGTTCCTTGTTCCCTTGGCAGAATGACTGGGGGATGAGGGAAGTGGGGGAGGCATTTAAGCCTTTGGCTGGGGTGTCTGCCTCCTCCTGGTGGCCAGGTTCTGTATTTCCCAAAACTAATGAATGCTGCTGTGGACTCTTCCTGTCAGAAGAAAAGAAAATGATCAGCTAAGCATAATTTATGTGTTTCATTATCGAGTGGAATTAATGGACGTGCTAGCAATTTATTTTTATTTATTATTATTTTTTACCAATGGTATTTGCTTGATTCAAGCAAGAACAAATATTTGCAGTTCTAATAAGTTCCTCTTGACCGCTGGAGTTGAGTTGCAGATCTGGTGCATCTGCTTGGGGATGAATGTTTAGTTGTTACTCTGTGTGTGTGTTTTTTTTTTTTTTTTTTTTTTTTTTTTTTTTTTTCCCCTGAATCTTTTATGGTAAGTGCCAGAATACTACTTCTGTTGCCATTGCTTCTTAGTTAAGTTTGGTTCTCGTAGCTTACTTGGAGGCAAAACAGTCATAGCCTTTATGTATTACAGATCATTTGAACTGGTTTTGTGTCTACTTCATTGGTTTCAAGAATGAGGTGTCTGTGTAGAGTACCATTACAAGGTTGCAGCTTGGTGCGGTTTACATACGTCCCAATACTTCTTAATTTTAATGTTTTTTCTTAGCCTAGACAGATTTTGGAAGGAAGTCCTTTTGTTCCTGGTAAATAAGTGCTAGTTGGTTTTAGAACTTTGGACAGCACTGTTTTATTGGTGGATGAATGTATCCACCAATAAGCAAGAACAGCCCAGGTTGTTCACCAAAAATGGGCCGGCATCTAAACTTACATTCTTGCATTTTCAAATAAAGATACGAAGAGAATTTGATAATAGTAAATTAGAAAGTTGCTTAAAATTGCATGCTCTATCTGAATCACAAAAGAAAAAAAAATTCCCTTCAGTGTCCCTTTAAGGTTCTTGCTACTGTATCTCAACTATACACTTTAGAACTAGTGAATGGCAATGCCAGAGCCTCACAATCCACTAAATATTAAGGAGAGCTAACTGGAAGTTGTGTGCATGTGCAACCCTATCAGTAAGTGCACGCTCTATAGACTAGAATAAGAGGCCATTCGTCATTGAGTTGGATGACATATACACTGCTGTGATATAGAAGAAAAAAAAGCAGACTCTTTTTGGGCGGCTAGGCGATCATCCAGATTGTCGCATTTTAATCAATCCACAGCATTTTAGCTTGCAGGAAATATTTATTTATGTTTTACTATTATAATAATCTTTCTATGCAACTCTATTTATATTAAATATGTACTGTCCCTTTTAATCTCACTAAATTTAAAATTTGTATAAAAAGCAGTTCTGTCTTCATTGTTAGAAAAAAAAAATAGGATTTTGTTTGGTTTTATTTTTTTTTTAATCAAGTTCTTTCTAAGTTTTTAATGAGCATTAACTAATATAGTGCTTACACCACAAGCAGGTTGCTTTTTCTTGATGTTTCTTACACCAAATTCATACTGCTCAATCAGAATGTCTGTTCAACAAATAGCGCCCCCCCCCCCCAGTATTTCTTCCTTTTAAGTCTTATCGGTTTGCTCTGTGTCTGGTGGATTGTCATCCGTATATTTCAACATAATGTTAGCATTTACAGTTTTTCGGATACACCACTAGATGGTTCTATAATGCCATACCTTGAAGCCATAGTAATCTGTAGAAACCTTTTGAGAGGCTGTGAATGTAAGTGAATTTCTGCAAATGGAACTAAACCATAGTTTAGTTTAATCTGTTGTTGGACTTTAGCTTTTTTTCCCCCTTCCATTTCTTAATTAGCTGTAATGCTCAGTGCACTGAATAGACATGCACAGCAAATTATACAGCTAATTTTGTAATGGCAGGATAAAAGTCTGTATCCCACAGAACTGTAGCTTCTGTCTAGCTATTGTAAGTCACTCTATTATAATATACAGAACAACTCTACAGTAGCTAAATTAACATTGTGCACAGATTACATTTTATTTTTAGCTTTTGCTTTTCAAACAGTTTACTATCTGTAGTTTGAATTTCATCTCTATTACTAAGAAATACTTCTTGTGAACCTTTGCCTTGTTCCAATACAATGATCTGCTATAATAGTTCACAATATTCAGTACTTTGTTTAATGTTTATTCTGTTTATTTTTCTCACCTGCAGGTATTGTGTCAAGATCTGGAACTCTGACATATGAAGCTGTACATCAGACGACACAAGTAGGATTGGGCCAGTCGCTTTGTGTCGGTATGCCCCCATGCCATTATGTAACAACAAACCAAAATTGTATTATTTGGTTAGAATGTCAAAATAAGTTCAGTGTAGGCACAAATAAGGATTGGCAGTGCTACTAACACGCATTGTTGTTGTTTTTTTATATATATTCCTAAGTTTACATTTAATGTATATGGTAATAAGACAATAACTTTATTTAGTGACAGGAAACAAGTTAGCAGGAGATGCGTTGCAGACTTTAAGGCCTAGTTTACAAGTGGAGCGCTAAATTTATAGTGCTCCCGCAAACAGGCAAATTTGACAGTTTGCGGGAGCGTGATAATTAAACAGCCACTACAAGTGACTGCATAGACCTCAAAGTAAATATGTATATGATTATATTCATATATATTTGTGTGTATATACCCATATTAACACACAAATATATATTTATATATTCATATACACTTTTATATATTAAAAAATGCTGCTCATCGATGTGCTACATACCTACTTCGCTCCTTCTGTGACGGCATCAGAATGTTTTGTCCAAGCAGCAAATAAATTAACACAAATGTCAGTCTATGTTCATATAAGGATTATTGAATGTTAACCTTCAACAAGTAGATTAGCGAAGAACCCTCTTTAAAAATATGTGAAACCTAAAAATTGTCTTCATAATTGATATAGATCATACCATTTTACCCTACTATTCCATGATACATTTTGCTTCATTCTCCTGGTATCCTATATTGAAGGAGAAGTAATGCACTACTAGGAGTTGCTAAAAACATATTAAACCAATAACAGCAGGCATATATGTGCAGCGACCCATCAGCAGCTAGCTCCAAGCCTACCTAGGTATGCTTTTCAACAAAAGGATACCAAAAGAACTAAGCAAATTAAATAGAAGTAAATTGGAAAGTTGTTTAAAAATGTATGATCTTTCTGAATCGTGAAGGAAAAAATGAAGGTTTCATGTACTTTTTTTTTTTTTTTAAAGAGGGTCCTTAGCTAATCTGCTTGTTGAAGGTTAACCTTTAGTAATCCTTATATAAACAGACTGAAATGTCTATATGAATCCTGAAAGAATTTTTGAGTTTCATGTCCCTTTTAGGCGACTCATGTTTTCAGTATTCTATTTTTAAAGTGCTATTCTTATGCAAAAATGACATTCTCTCTAATTGATTAAAGCATGTAGTGTTTTTACCCCATTTGTAGTGTGGAATTACTTTTTTTTTTTTTTCCCCCTACATAATAGGAACTGAAATGAAGTTTTACAGTGAAGAACCCTGACCCTTTATATGTTGGGTTTTCAGTCAAATGTGCAAGAACTGCATAATGCTTGAATTTTCACTCTAGAACACTGTTTTTTATAAACCTGTCCTCAGGCCTCCCTAACAGGCCAGATTTTCAGGATTACCTTGGGTGAGAGCAGGTAACATAACACGGTTTACTAATTAGCCGATTATTTAACCTGTGCTCTAGTTCAGATATCTTCAAAATCTGGCTTGTTGAGAGGGTTGAGGACAGGTTTATAAACCAGTGTTCTACGGAAATCCGAAAACATTACGTTCTTCTAGATCTGGTTACAAGATATAGTTTTGTCAACATAACTTATCAGTGGTGTTGGAGAGACTGGAGCAAGTGGTAGACAGACAGGAGAGGGCTGTGGAGTTCTAACCCCGCTCCCCTTCTCTCTAAATATGATTTAAAAAAAACCGCAATATACCCATATCCTACTGATATAATTGTTAGTAATAGTGATGAAGAATACAAATTTACTTTACTTTATTACTGCTCTGAAGTAGTTACTCTTTTCCTGAAGTAAGATCTAGGGCTTTGCAATCCCCAACTTGTGTTCAGGTTGCATCCAGGCAATAATTTCCAAGTAATATATTTGTGGAAAATTTGACTGTGGCCATAATCATTTCTACTTTGAGCCATATACCACATGAACAATGTTTAGAGCCTTCTATTGCTTTGGCAAATGGGGGGGGGGGTGACTTTATGATATTTCTTTCATGTAATTGGCAAGAGTCCATGAGCTATTGACATATGTGATATATACAATCCTACCTGGAGGGACAAAGTTTCCCAAACCTCAAAATTCCTATAAGTACACCTCCCACAACTCAGTTTTACAAACTTTGCCTCCTATGGAGGTGGTGAAGTGAGTTTGTGCTTGATTTTTTTATGGTTTCTTCTCTGATCAGTGCTTCTAAGCATTCTGAAGCCCAATTCCTCTTTTAAAACTTGCGGACAAATTAGGCTCGCAAGGGCGCAAAATGCTGTTATTTATTGCGTCATTCTTGGCGCATTAATTTTTTGGCGCAAATGTGCATCTATGATGACGCAAGTTTGTCATTTCCTACCTCTTAGTTGATGCCAGTTTGTTTGGCGCAAAGTTGTTTGTTATGAAGCGAGTTGCGTCATTTCCGGATGTTTGTTGGCGCAAAAAAATTTATATACTTTTGCATCGTGCGTCATACTTGGTGCCAAATTTTTTTTGTTTTATTTTACCCCACTTCCTATATGCTCCTTGCCTTCTTTATGCTCAGAGGGCTATGCTATTTGCTTTTTTGCAATTTTAGCATTTGCATTTTTCTCCTGTTAAGTGTAGTCAGTCCACGGGTCATCCATTACTTATGGGATATTAACTCCTCCCTAACAGGAAGTGCAAGAGGATCACCCAAGCAGAGCTGCTATATAGCTCCTCCCCTCTACGTCACACCCAGTCATTCTCTTGCACCTAACTAATAGATAGGATGTGTGAGAGGAGTGTGGTTATTAAATTTAGTTTTTTTATTACTTCAATCAAAAGTTTGTTGTTTTAAACAGCACCGGAGTGTGTTGTTTCTTCTCAGGCAGTATTAGAAGAAGAATCTACCTGAGTTTGTGTATGATCTTAGCGGACGTAACTAAGATCCATTTGCTGTTCTCGGCCATTCTGAGGAGCGAGGTAACTTCAGAACAGGGGACAGCGGGCAGGGTTCACCTGCAAAGAGGTATGTTGCAGTATATTATTTTCTAAGGAATGGAATTGACTGAGAAAATACTGCTAATACCGATATAATGTAAGTACAGCCTTAAATGCAGTAGTAGTAACTGGTATCAGGCTGTTATGTATGTATGTTGGCACCAAAGTATTTCTGGGGAATGGCACTTCACTAAGAAAATACTGTATACATATAACTCTAGCCTCTCTGCAGTGATAGCGACTAGCAACAGGCTTTTATTCTTATTTCATATATTTAAAACGTTTACTGACAGGTTAATCGTTTTTTTCTCTGAGGTACTTGGTGAAAATTTATGGGCATTATTTTCCACTTGGCTGTCGTTTATTTTGTATAAAATCAGTTACTGAGCTTCCCCACTGCTGTATTAAGAGTGGGAGGGGCCTATTTTTGGCGCTTTTACTACGCATTAAAAATTCAGTCACAGTCTTCCTTATTCTCCCTGCATGATCCAGGACGTCTCTACAGAGCTCAGGGGTCTCCAAAACTAGTTTGAGGGAGGTAATCACTCACAGCAGACCTGTGAGACTGTGCTTTGACTGTGATAAAAAACGTATTTATTTGTCAATCGTTTTTTTGGTATTAAGGGGTTAATAATCCATTTGCTGATAGGTGCTATCCTTTGCTAAATTAATGCATTTCATATGAAAAATTGATTGCTATAACTAAACCGGTTCATTGTTATATCAAAGTGACAGTTTTTTGGTGTGCTTCTTAAAGGCACAGTAACGTTTTTTATATTGCTTGTAAATTCAGTTGAAAAGTATTTTCCAAGCTTGCTAGTCTAATTGCTAGTTTGTTTAAACATGTCTGACACAGAGGAATCTCTTTGTGCAATATGTTCAAAGGCCAAGGTGGAGCCCAATAGAAATTTATGTACTAATTGCATTGATGCTACTTTAAATAAAAGCCAATCTGTACATGTTAAGCAACATTCACCAGACAACGAGGGGGAAGTTATGCCGACTAACTTGCCTCACGTGTCAGTACCTGCATCTCCCGCTCAGGAGGTGCGTGATATTGTAACGCCAAGTACATCAGGGCGGCCATTACAAATCACTTTACAAGACATGGCTAATGTTATGACTGAAGTTTTGTCTAAATTGCCAGAACTTAGGGGTAAACGAGACCACTCTGGGGTGAGAACAGAGTGCGCTGATAATGCTAGGGCCATGTCTGATACTGCGTCACAATTTGCAGAACATGAAGACGGAGAGCTTCATTCTGTGGGTGACGGATCTGATCCAAATAAACTGGATTCAGACATTTCAAATTTTAAGTTTAAGCTGGAAAACCTCCGTGTATTACTAGGGGAGGTGTTAGCGGCTCTGAATGATTGTAACACAGTTGCAATCCCAGAGAAAATGTGTAGGTTGGATAAATATTTTGCGGTACCGACGAGTACTGACGTTTTTCCTATACCTAAGACTTACTGAAATTGTTACTAAGGAGTGGGATAGACCCGGTGTGCCTTTCTCACCCCCTCCTATATTCAGAAAAATGTTTCCAATAGACGCCACCACACGGGACTTATGGCAAACGGTCCCTAAGGTGGAGGGAGCAGTTTCTACTTTAGCTAAGCGTACCACTATCCCGGTGGAGGATAGCTGTGCCTTTTTAGATCCAATGGATAAAAAGTTAGAGGGTTACCTTAAGAAAATGTTTGTTCAACAAGGTTTTATATTGCAACCCCTTGCATGCATTGCGCCTGTCACGGCTGCGGCGGCATTTTGGTTTGAGTCTCTGGAAGAGACCCTTGACACAGCTCCATTAGATGAGATTACACACAAGCTTAAAACCCTTAAGCTAGCTAATTCATTTATTTCTGATGCCGTAGTACACTTAACTAAACTTACGGCTAAGAATTCCGGATTCGCCATTCAGGCGCGCAGAGCGCTGTGGCTAAAATCCTGGTCAGCTGATGTGACTTCTAAATCTAAATTGCTTAACATACCTTTCAAGGGGCAGACATTATTCGGGCCCGGTTTGAAAGAAATTATCGCTGATATTACGGGAGGTAAAGGCCATGCCCTGCCTCAAGACAGAGCCAAACCTAGGGCTAGACAGTCTAATTTTCGTGCCTTTCGTAACTTCAAGGCAGGAGCAGCATCAACTTCCTCTGCTCCAAAACAGGAAGGAGCTGTTGCTCGCTACAGACAAGGCTGGAAACCTAACCAGACCTGGAACAAGGGCAAGCAGGCCAGAAAACCTGCTGCTGCCCCTAAGACAGCATGAAGTGAGGGCCCCGGAAACGGATCTAGTGGGGGGCAGACTCTCTCTCTTCGCCCAGGCTTGGGCAAGAGATGTCCAGGATCCCTGGGCGTTGGAGATCATATCTCAGGGATATCTTCTGGACTTCAAAGCTTCTCTTCCACAAGGGAGATTTCATCTTTCAAGGTTGTCAACAAACCAGATAAAGAAAGAGGCGTTTCTTCGCTGTGTACAAGATCTTTTACTCATGGGAGTGATCCATCCGGTTCCGCGGTCGGAACACGGACAAGGGTTTTACTCAAATCTGTTTGTGGTTCCCAAGAAAGAAGGAACCTTCAGACCAATATTGGATTTAAAGATCCTAAACAAATTCCTAAGAGTTCCATCGTTCAAAATGGAAACTATTCGGACAATCTTACCCATGATCCAAAGGGGTCAGTACATGACCACAGTGGGTTTAAAGGATGCCTACCTTCACATACCGATTCACAAGGATCATTACCGGTATCTAAGGTTTGCCTTCCTAGACAGGCATTACCAGTTTGTAGCTCTTCCCTTCGGGTTAGCTACGGCTCCAAGAATCTTTACAAAGGTTCTGGGCTCTCTTCTGGCGGTACTAAGACCGCGAGGAATATCGGTAGCTCCGTACCTAGACGACATTCTGATACAAGCGTCAAGTTTCCAAACTGCCAAGTTTCATACAGAGTTAGTACTGGCATTTCTAAGGTCGCATGGGTGGAAAGTGAACGAAGAAAAGAGTTCTCTATTACCACTCACAAGAGTTCCCTTCTTGGGGACTCTTATAGATTCTGTAGAAATGAAAATTTACCTGACAGAGGACAGGTTAACAAAACTTCTAAATGCTTGCCGTGTCCTTCATTTAATTCAACACCCGTCAGTGGCTCAATGCATGGAGGTAATCGGCTTAATGGTAGCGGCAATGGACATAGTACCTTTTGCACGCCTGCATCTCAGACCACTGCAATTGTGCATGCTAAGTCAGTGGAATGGGGATTACTCAGATTTGTCCCCTATGCTGAATCTGGATCAAGAGACCAGAGATTCTCTTCTATGGTGGCTTTCTCGGCCGCATCTGTCCAGGGGGATGCCCTTCAGCAGGCCAGACTGGACAATTGTAACAACAGATGCCAGCCTTTTAGGTTGGGGCGCTGTCTGGAATTCCCTGAAGGCTCAGGGATCATGGACTCAGGAGGAGAGTCTCCTTCCAATAAACATTCTGGAATTGAGAGCATTTCTCAATGCCCTTCTGACTTGGCCTCAGTTAGCAACTCTGAGGTTCATCAGGTTTCAGTCGGACAACATCACGACTGTGGCTTACATCAATCATCAGGGAGGGACAAGGAGTTCCTAGCGATGATGGAAGTCTCAAAGATTATTCGCTGGGCAGAGTCTCACTCTTGCCACCTGTCAGCGATTCACATCCCAGGCGTGGAGAACTGGGAGGCGGATTTCCTAAGTCGCCAGACTTTTCATCCGGGGGAGTGGGAACTTCATCCGGAGGTCTTTGCCCAAATACTTCGACGTTGGGGCAAACCAAATCTGGATCTCATGGTGTCTCGCCAGAACGCCAAACTTCCTTGTTACGGATCCAGGTCCAGGGACCCGGGAGCGGCGCTGATAGATGCTCTAACAGCACCTTGGGTCTTCAACATGGCTTATGTGTTTCCACCCTTCCCGATGCTTCCTCGATTGATTGCCAGGATCAAACAGGAGAGAGCATCGGTGATTCTAATAGCGCCTGCGTGGCCACGCAGGACCTGGTATGCAGATCTAGTGGACATGTCATCCTGTCCACCTTGGTCGCTGCCCCTGAGACAGGACCTTCTAATTCAGGGTCCTTTCAAACATCAAAATCTAATTTCTCTGAAGCTGACTGCATGGAGATTGAACGCTTGATTTTATCAAAGCGTGGATTTTCGGAGTCAGTAATTGATACCTTAATACAGGCTAGGAAACCTGTTACCAGGAAAATTTACCATAAGATATGGCGTAAATATTTACACTGGTGCGAATCCAAGAGTTACTCATGGAGTAAGGTTAGGATTCCTAGGATATTGTCTTTTCTACAAGAAGGTTTAGAAAAGGGTTTATCTGCAAGTTCTTTAAAGGGACAGATCTCAGCTCTGTCCATCCTTTTACACAAACGTCTGTCAGAAGTTCCAGACGTTCAGGCTTTTTGTCAGGCTTTGGCCAGGATTAAGCCTGTGTTTAAGACTGTTGCTACACCGTGGAGCTTAAACTTAGTTCTTAACGTTTTACAGGGTGTTCCGTTTGAACCCCTTCATTCCATTGATATCAAGCTGTTATCTTGGAAAGTTCTGTTTTTAATGGCTATTTCCTCGGCTCGTAGAGTCTCTGAGTTATCGGCCTTACATTGTGATTCTCCTTATCTGATTTTTCATTCAGACAAGGTAGTTCTGCGTACTAAACCTGGGTTCTTACCTAAGGTAGTCACTAACAAGAATATCAATCAAGAGATTGTTGTTCCATCATTGTGCCCTAACCCTTCTTCAAAGAAGGAACGACTTCTGCACAATCTAGACGTAGTCCGTGCCCTGAAATTTTATTTACAGGCAACTAAAGATTTTCGCCAAACTTCTTCCCTGTTTGTCGTTTATTCTGGACAGAGGAGAGGTCAGAAAGCATCTGCTACCTCCCTCTCTTTTTGGCTTCGTAGCATAATACGTTTAGCCTATGAGACTGCTGGACAGCAGCCTCCTGAAAGAATTACAGCTCATTCTACGAGAGCTGTGGCTTCCACGTGGGCCTTTAAGAATGAGGCCTCTGTTGAACAGATTTGCAAGGCTGCAACTTGGTCTTCTCTTCATACTTTTTCCAAATTTTACAGATTTGACACTTTTGCTTCTTCTGAGGCTGTTTTTGGGAGAAAGGTTCTTCAGGCAGTGGTTCCTTCCGTGTAAAGATCCTGCCTGTCCCTCCCGTCATACGTGTACTTTAGCTTTGGTATTGGTATCCCATAAGTAATGGATGACCCGTGGACTGACTACACTTAACAGGAGAAAACATAATTTATGCTTACCTGATAAATTCCTTTCTCCTGTAGTGTAGTCAGTCCACGGCCCGCCCTGTTTTTTATGGCAGGTCTAAATTTTAAATTATACTCCAGTCACCACTGCACCCTATAGTTTCTCCTTTCTCGTTTGGTTTTCGGTCGAATGACTGGGTGTGACGTAGAGGGGAGGAGCTATATAGCAGCTCTGCTTGGGTGATCCTCTTGCACTTCCTGTTAGGGAGGAGTTAATATCCCATAAGTAATGGATGACCCGTGGACTGACTACACTACAGGAGAAAGGAATTTATCAGGTAAGCATAAATTATGTTTTTCCCATTCCTGAAACTGCTATATGTGGAAATAAGATATTTTTGTTTAAATGTTTGTGGTTTTTTTACATTTTACAAGATGTCTCAATCTGATCCTGTCTCAGAAGCTGTTGTAGGAACCATGCTGCCTGAACGCAGTTCTACCAAAGCTAAGTGTATCTGTTGTAAATTAGTGGAGATTATATCTCCAGCTGTAGTATGTAACAGTTGTCATGATAAGCTTTTGCATGCAGAAAAAGTTTCTATTAGTGCTAGTACAGTATCTGTTGTTCCCTCAACATCTAAAGTACATGATATCCCTGTTGATATGAAAAATAATATTGCTGATGCGATACAGAAGTCTATGGCTGCTATTCCGCCTTCAAATAAACGTAAAAGGTCTTTTAAAATTTCCCGACAACATACTGATATTTGTATTACCTGGGGTATAGTCCTTTTTTTCAAATTGACTTTTCTTTCACGGGCAAAATTAGGCGCACGAGGGCGCAAAATGCTGTTTATTGCGTCTTTCTTGGCGCGAGAATTTTTGTCGCAAAGGTAAGTCTTTGATGCAAGTACGTCATTTCCGGCGTCTTAGTTGACGCCAGGTTTTCCTTGCACAAGGCTGCGTCTGTTATGACGCCAGTTGCATCATTTCCGGATTTTGTTGGCGCCAAAAAAATATTCCACTTCCTTTTACGTCGTGCATCATACTTGCCGCTAAAAAATGTAGTTTATTTTTCACCCCTCTTGCCTTCTATATACTTAGAGGGCCATGCTGTTTGCATTTTTTCCCATTCCTGAAACTGCCATATAAGGAAATTGTAAATTTTGCTTTAATGTTGTTTTTTCTTTTACATTTTGCAAGATGTCTTAATCTGATCCTGTCTCAGAAGCAACTGTTGGAACCCTGCTGCCTAATTACAGTTCTACCAAAGCTAAGTGTATCTGTTGTAAGTTAGCTGAGATTATATCTCCAGCTGTAGTATGTAACAGTTGTCATGATTAGCTATTGCACGCAGAAAATGTTTCCATCAGTACTAGTACAGTTTATGTTGTTCCTTCAACTAATGTACATGATATCCCTGTTGATATGAAAAAAATATATTGCTGATGTGATACAGAAGGATTTGCCTGCTATTCCACCTTCTAATAAACGTAAAAGGTCTTTTTTAAACTTCTCATAAATTTGATGAAATTTCTAATGACCGACAACATACTGAAATATCCTCCTCCTGATGAGGATCTCTTATTCAGAAGATCCTACCTCAGACATTGACACTGACAAATCTACTTCTCTTCAAGATTGCGTATATTCGTTCCTTATTGAAAGAAGTGTTGGTTGCTTTGGATATTGAGGAGTCTAGTCCTCTTGATATCAAAACTAGTAAACGTTTAAATTCTGTTTATTAACCTCCTGTGGTTACTCCAGAGGCTTTTCCAGTTCCTGATGCTATTTCTGATGTGATTGCTAAGGAATGGATTAAGCCTGGTACTACTTTCATTCCTTCTTTTAGATTTAAAAAGTTGTACCCTTTGCCAGTGGCTAGATTAGCGTTTTGGGAAAAGTCCCCAAAGTTGATGGGGCTATTTCTACTCTTGCCAAACGTACTACTATTCCTATGGAAGAAAGACAGTACTTATTTTAAAGATCCTTTAGATAGGAAACTTGAATCTTATCTAAGGAAAGCTTATTTATTTTCTGGTTATCTTCTCAGGCCTGCTATTGCTATGGCTGATTTTGCGGCTGCATCAACCTTTTGGTTGGATAGCTTAGTGCAGCAGGAAACGGGTCCTGATTTGTCTAGCATTGTTTGTTTGCTTCAACATGCTAATCATTTTCTCTGTGATGCTATTTTTTATATCATCAAAATTGATGTTAAATCTGTATATGTCTTTAGCTATTTTAGCTAGAAGAGCTTTATGGCTCAAATCTTGGAATGCTGACATGGTATCTAAGTCTAGATTATTATCTTTCTTTCCAAGGTAACAATGTATTTGGTTCTCAGTTGGATTTAATTATTTCAACTATCACTGGAGGGAAGGGAGTTTTTTTTGCCTCAGGATAAAAGATCTAAGGGTAAATCTAAATCTTCTAATCATTTTCGTTCTTTTCAACACAACAAGGAACAGAAAACCAATCCTTCCCCTAAAGACTCTGGTTCCAATTGGAAACCTTCAAGTTGGAATAAATCCAAGCCTTTTAAGAAACCAAAGCCAGCCCCCAAGTCTGCATACAGGTGCGGACCTCAATTCGGTTCAGCTGGTGGGGGGCAGCTTGAAATTATTCCAAGACATTTGGGCAGATTCTGTTGAAAATCAGTGGATTCAGAGTATTGTCTCTCAAGGTTATCGAATAGGATTTAGAGTAAGACCTCCTGTGAGAAGATTCTTTCTCTCTCACGTTCCAGCAAATCCGGTGAAGGCTCAGGCTTTTCTGAAGTGTGTTTCAGATCTAGAGCTTTCAGGGGTAATAATACCAGTTCCGTTTCAGGGACAGGGTCTGGGGTTTTATTCAAATCTATTCATTGTTCCAAAGAAAGGAAAATTCATTCAGACCAGTTCTGGATCTGAAGTTTTTGAATAGTTTTGTAAGACTCCCAACTTTCAAGATGGTGACTAGAAGGACTAGTTTGCCTTTTGTTCAGCAAGGTCATTTTATGTCCATGATAGACTTACAGGATGCATATCTTCACATTCCGATTCATCCAGACCACTAACTGTTTCTGAGATTCTCTTTTCTAGACAAGCATTACCAATTTGTCGCTCTTCCATTTGGCTTAGCAACGGCTCCAAGGATCTTTTCGAAGGTTCATGGTGCCCTTCTATCTGTAATCAGAGGAAAGGGTATTGCAGTGTTTCCTTATTTGTATGATATCTTGGTTCTATCTCAGTCTTTACATTTAGACGAATATCACACAAATCAACTAGTGTTGTTTCTTCGAAGACATGGTTGGAGGATCAATTTACCAAAGAGTTTCTTGATTCCTCAGACAAGGGTAACATTTTTAGGTTTCCAGATAGATTTAGTATCCATGACCCTGTCCTTAACAGACAAGAGACAAATGAAATTGGTTTCAGCTTGTTGAAACCTTCAGTTTCAATCATTCTCTTCAGTGGCTATGTGCATGGAAGTTTTAGGTCTCATGACTGAAGCATCAGACGCGGTCCCCTTTGCTCATTTTCACATGAGAACTCTACAGCTTTGTATTCTGAATCAATGGTGCAGGGATTATACTCAGATATCACAATTGATATACTTAAATCCCAATATTCAACTCTCTGACTTGGTGGTTAGACCATCATCGTATAGTTCAAGGGGCTTCTTTTGTTTGTCCAACCTGGACTGTGATCACAACAGATGCAAATCTTTCAGGTTGGGGAGCTGTTTGGGGATCTCTGACAGCACAAGGGGTTTGGAAACCTCAAGAGGTGAGGTTACCAATGAATATTTTGGAACTCCGTGCTATTTTCAGGGCTCTTCAGGTTTGGCCTCTGTTAAAGAGAGAACCATTCATTTGTTTTCAGACAGACAATATCACAACTGTGGCTTATGTCAATCATCAGGGTGGGCCTCACAGTCCCCTAGCTATGAAAGAAGTATCTTGGATACTTTCTTGGGCAGAATCCATCTCTTGTCTAATTTCTGTTGTGCATATCCCAGGTGTAGACAATTGGGAAGCGGATTATCTCAGCCGTCAGACCTTACATCCGTGGGAAGCGTTCTCTCCATCCAGATGTATTGTCAGACTGTACAGATGTGGGGTCTTCCAGAAATATCTGATGGCTTCTCATATAAACCAAAAACTTCCCAGGTACCTGTCCAGGTCCAGGGATCCTCAGGCGGAGATGGTGGATGCTTTAGTAGTTCCTTGGTTTTACCAACCTGCTTATATCTTTCCACCTCTAGTTCTTCTTCCAAAAGTGATCTCCAAGATCATTATGGAAAAATTGTATGTGTTTCTGATAGAACCAGTGTGGTCTCGCAGGTTTTGGTTTGCGGATCTTGTTCGGATTTCCAGTTGCCAGCCTTGGCCACTTCCTCTAAGACCAGACCTTCTGTCTCAAGGGCCGTTTTTCCATCAGGATCTCAAATTGTTAAATTTGAAGGTATGGAAATATAACGCTTAGTCATAGAGGTTTCTCTGACTCAGTGATTAATACTATGCTACAGGCTCGTAAGTGTTTCAAGGAAGATTTATTATCGAGTTTGGAAGACCTATATTTCATGGTGTTCTCAAATTCTTCTGACATTCTTTTAGAATTCCTAGAATTGTACAGTTTCTTCAGGATGGTTTGGATAAAGGTTTGTCTGCAAGTACTTTGAAGGGACAAATCTCTGCTCTTTGTTTCATTTCATAGAAAGATTGCTAAGCTTCCTGATATTCACTGTTTTGTTCAGGCTTTGGTTCATATCAAGCCTGTTAAATCAATCTCTTCTCCTTGTCTTAATTTGGTTTTCAAGACTTTGCAGGCTCCTCCTGTTGAGCCTATGCATGCTTTGGATATTAAACTACTTTCTTGGAAAGTGTTGTTTCTTTCTTCTGTTATGTGTGATCAGTCCACGGGTCATCATTACTTCTGGGATATTATCTGCTCCCCTACAGGAAGTGCAAGAGGATTCACCCAGCAGAGTTGCTATATAGCTCCTCCCCTCTACGTCACCCCCAGTCATTCTCTTGCACCCAAAGACTAGATAGGAGGTGTGAGAGGACTATGGTGATTATACTTAGTTTTTATAACTTCAATCAAAAGTTTGTTATTTTACAATAGCACCGGAGCGTGTTATTACTTCTCTGGCAGAGTTTGAAGAAGAATCTACCAGAGTTTTTCTTATGATTTTAACCGGAGTAGTTAAGATCATATTGCTGTTTCTCGGCCATCTGAGGGAGGTAAAAGCTTCAGATCAGGGGACAGCGGGCAGTTGAATCTGCATTGAGGTATGTTGCAGTTTTTATTTTCTGAATGGAATTGATGAGAAAATCCTGCCATACCGTTATAATGACATGTATGTATACTCTACACTTCAGTATTCTGGGGATGGTATTTCACCGGAATTACTCTGTAAAAGTACATTAAACCTTTTAATAGGTATTTAATTCATGTTAAACGTTTTTGCTGGAATGTAGAATCGTTTGCATTTCTGAGGTACTGAGTGAATAAATATTTGGGCATTATTTTTCCACTTGGCAGTTTGCTTGTTTTGATTATGACAGTTTCGTTTCTCTCTCACTGCTGTGTGTGAGGGGGAGGGGTCGTTTTTGGCGCTCTTTGCTACGCATCAAAAATTTCCAGTCAGTTACTCTTGTATTTTCTGCATGATCCGGTTCATCTCTAACAGAACTCAGGGGTCTTCAAACTTCTTTGAAGGGAGGTAGATTCTCTCAGCAGAGCTGTGAGACTTATGTAGTGACTGTGTTTTAAAAATTGCTCTGTGATTTTTATGTTTAAGATTTAATTAGTGTTACTTTACTAATGGGAACAAACCTTTGCTAACAAGTTGTGTTGTTTTTAAAGAGTGATGCTATAACTGTTTTTCAGTTCATTATTTCAACTGTCATTTAATCGTTTAGTGCTTCTTTGAGGCACAGTACGTTTTTTGTTAAATAAGATTGTAACCAAGTTGCATGTTTATTGCTAGTGTGTTAAACATGTCTGATTCAGAGGAAGATACCTGTGTCATTTTTTCCAATGCCAAGGTGGAGCCCAATAGAAATTTATGTACTAACTGTATTGATGCTACTTTAAATAAAAGCCAATCTGTACAAATTGAACAAATTTCACCAAACAGCGAGGGGAGAGTTATGCCGTCTACCTCGCCTCACGTGTCAGTACCTGCGTCTCCCGCCCGGGAGGTGCGTGATATTATGGCGCCTAGTACATCTGGGCAGCCATTACAGATAACATTACAAGATATGGCTACTGTTATGACTGAAGTTTTGGCTAAGTTACCAGAACTAAGAGGCAAGCGTGATCACTCTGGGGTGAGAACAGAGTGCGCTGATAATTCTAGAGCCATGTCTGATACTGCGTCACAGCTTGCAGAGCATGAGGACGGAGAGCTTCATTCTGTAGGTGACGGTTCTGATCCAAGCAGATTGGATTCAGATATTTCAAATTTTAAATTTAAATTGGAAAACCTCCGTGTATTACTAGGGGAGGTCTTAGCGGCTCTTAACGATTGTAACACTGTTGCAATACCAGAGAAAATGTGTAGGTTGGATAAATACTTTGCGGTACCGGCGAGTACTGACGTTTTTCCTATACCTAAGAGATTAACTGAAATTGTTACTAAGGAGTGGGATAGACCCGGTGTGCCGTTCTCACCCCCTCCAATATTTAGAAAGATGTTTCCAATAGACGCCACCACACGGGACTTATGGCAAACGGTCCCTAAGGTGGAGGGAGCAGTTTCTACTTTAGCTAAGCGCACCACTATCCCGGTGGAGGATAGCTGTGCTTTTTCAGATCCTATGGATAAAAAATTAGAAGGTTACCTTAAGAAAATGTTTGTTCAACAAGGTTTTATATTGCAACCCCTTGCATGCATCGCGCCGATTACGGCTGCGGCAGCATTTTGGATTGAGTCTCTGGAAGAGAACCTTAGTTCAGCTACGCTGGACGACATTACGGACAGGCTTAGAGTCCTTAAACTAGCTAATTCATTCATTTCGGAGGCCGTAGTACATTTAACCAAACTTACGGCTAAGAATTCAGGATTCGCCATTCAGGCATGTAGGGCGCTGTGGCTAAAATCCTGGTCGGCTGATGTAACTTCTAAGTCCAAATTACTTAATATACCTTTCAAGGGGCAAACTTTATTTGGGCCCGGTTTGAGAGAAATTATCGCTGACATTACAGGAGGTAAGGGCCACGCTCTACCTCAAGACAAAGCCAAAGCTAAGGCTAGACAGTCTAATTTTCGTCCCTTTCGGAATTTCAAAGCAGGTGCAGCATCAACTTCCACTGCACCAAAACAGGAAGGAGCTGTTGCTCGTTACAGACAAGGCTGGAAACCTAACCAGTCCTGGAATAAGGGCAAGCAGGCCAGAAAACCTGCTGCTGCCCCTAAGACAGCATGAACCGAGGGCCCCCGATCCGGAACCGGATCTAGTGGGGGGCAGACTCTCTCTCTTCGCCCAGGCTTGGGCAAGAGATGTCCAGGATCCCTGGGCGCTAGAGATCATATCTCAGGGATACCTTCTAGACTTCAAATTATCTCCCCCAAGAGGGAGATTTCATCTGTCAAGGTTGTCAACAAACCAAATAAAGAAAGACGCGTTTCTACGCTGTGTACAAGATCTATTATTAATGGGAGTGATCCATCCGGTTCCGCGGTCGGAACAAGGACAAGGGTTTTACTCAAACCTGTTTGTGGTTCCCAAAAAAGAGGGAACTTTCAGGCCAATCTTGGATTTAAAGATCCTAAACAAATTCCTAAGAGTTCCATCGTTCAAAATGGAAACTATTCGGACAATCTTACCCATGATCCAAAAGGGTCAGTACATGACCACAGTGGATTTAAAGGATGCTTACCTTCACATACCGATTCACAAAGATCATTACCGGTATCTAAGGTTTGCCTTCTTAGACAGGCATTACCAGTTTGTAGCCCTTCCATTCGGATTGGCTACGGCTCCAAGAATCTTCACAAAGGTTCTGGGTGCCCTTCTAGCGGTTCTGAGACCGCGAGGAATTTCGGTAGCTCCGTACCTAGACGACATTTTGATACAAGCTTCAAGCTTTCAAACTGCCAAGTCTCATACAGAGTTAGTTCTGGCATTTCTAAGGTCGCATGGATGGAAAGTGAACGAAAAGAAGAGTTCTCTCTTGCCTCTCACAAGAGTTCCATTCTTGGGGACTCTTATAGATTCTGTAGAAATGAAGATTTATCTGACAGAAGACAGATTAACAAAGCTTCTAAATACATGCCGTGTCCTTCATTCCATTCAACTCCCGTCAGTAGCTCAATGCATGGAGGTGATCGGCTTAATGGTAGCAGCAATGGACATAGTACCCTTTGCACGCCTACATCTCAGACCGCTGCAATTGTGCATGCTGAGTCAGTGGAATGGGGATTACTCAGATTTGTCCCCCACTCTGAATCTGGATCAAGAGACCAGAAACTCTCTTCTATGGTGGCTTTCTCGGCCACATCTGTCCAGGGGGATGCCGTTCAGCAGGCCGGACTGGACAATTGTAACAACAGACGCCAGCCTTCTAGGTTGGGGCGCTGTCTGGAATTCTCTGAAGGCTCAGGGACAATGGAGTCAGGAGGAAAGTCTCCTGCCAATAAACATTCTGGAATTGAGAGCAGTTCTCAATGCCCTTCTAGCTTGGCCCCAGTTAAAGACTCGGGGGTTCATCAGGTTTCAGTCGGACAACATCACGACTGTAGCTTACATCAACCATCAGGGAGGGACAAGAAGCTCCCTAGCAATGATGGAAGTATCAAAGATAATTCGCTGGGCAGAGTCTCACTCTTGCCACCTGTCAGCAATCCACATCCCGGGAGTGGAGAACTGGGAGGCGGATTTCTTGAGTCGCCAGACTCTTCATCCGGGGGAGTGGGAACTTCATCCGGAGGTCTTTGCCCAAATACTTCGACGTTGGGGCAAACCAGAGATAGATCTCATGGCGTCTCGCCAGAACGCCAAACTTCCTCGCTACGGATCCAGATCCAGGGATCCGGGAGCGGTTCTGATAGATGCTTTGACAGCACCTTGGAACTTCAGGATGGCTTATGTGTTTCCACCCTTCCCGCTGCTTCCTCGATTGATTGCCAAAATCAAACAGGAGAGAGCATCAGTGATTCTAATAGCGCCTGCATGGCCGCGCAGGACTTGGTATGCAGATCTAGTGGACATGTCATCCTGTCCGCCTTGGTCTCTACCTCTAAGACAGGACCTTCTGATTCAGGGTCCATTCAAACATCAAAGTCTAACTTCTCTGAAGCTGACTGCTTGGAAATTGAACGCTTGATTTTATCAAAACGTGGTTTTTCTGAGTCGGTTATTGATACCCTGATACAGGCTAGGAAGCCTGTTACCAGAAAGATTTACCATAAAATATGGCGTAAATACCTATACTGGTGTGAATCCAAGGATTACTCCTGGAGTAAGGTTAGGATTCCTAGGATATTGTCTTTTCTACAAGAAGGTTTAGAAAAGGGTTTATCGGCTAGCTCATTAAAGGGACAGATCTCAGCTCTGTCCATCTTGTTACACAGGCGTCTGTCAGAAAATTCAGACATCCAGGCCTTTTGTCAGGCTTTAGCTAGGATCAAGCCTGTGTTTAAAACTGTTGCTCCGCCATGGAGTTTAAACTTAGTTCTTAACGTTTTACAGGGTGTTCCGTTTGAACCCCTTCATTCCATTGATATAAAATTGTTATCTTGGAAAGTTCTATTTTTAATGGCTATTTCCTCGGCTCGAAGAGTCTCTGAGTTATCAGCCCTACATTGTGATTCTCCTTATCTGATCTTTCACTCAGACAAGGTAGTTCTGCGTACTAAACCTGGGTTTTTACCTAAGGTTGTCTCTAACAGGAATATCAATCAAGAGATTGTTGTTCCATCCTTGTGTCCAAATCCTTCTTCAAAGAAGGAACGTCTTCTACACAATCTGGATGTAGTTCGTGCCCTCAAGTTCTACTTGCAGGCAACTAAAGATTTTCGCCAAACTTCTTCCCTGTTTGTCGTTTATTCTGGACAGAGGAGAGGTCAAAAAGCTTCTGCTACCTCTCTCTCTTTTTGGCTTCGTAGCATAATACGTTTAGCCTATGAGACTGCTGGACAGCAGCCTCCTGAAAGAATTACAGCTCATTCCACTAGAGCTGTGGCTTCCACTTGGGCCTTTAAGAATGAGGCCTCTGTTGAACAGATTTGCAAGGCTGCAACTTGGTCTTCGCTTCATACTTTTTCCAAATTTTACAAATTTGACACTTTTGCTTCTTCGGAGGCTATTTTTGGGAGAAAGGTTCTTCAGGCAGTGGTTCCTTCTGTATAATGAGCCTGCCTATCCCTCCCGTCATCCGTGTACTTTTGCTTTGGTATTGGTATCCCAGAAGTAATGATGACCCGTGGACTGATCACACATAACAGAAGAAAACATAATTTATGCTTACCTGATAAATTCCTTTCTTCTGTTGTGTGATCAGTCCACGGCCCGCCCTGTTTTTTAAGGCAGGTACATATTTTTTAAATTATAATTCAGTCACCACTACACCCTTGGCTTCTCCTTTCTCGTTGGTCTTTGGTCGAATGACTGGAGGTGACGTAGAGGGGAGGAGCTATATAGCAACTCTGCTGGGTGAATCCTCTTGCACTTCCTGTAGGGGAGCAGATAATATCCCAGAAGTAATGATGACCCGTGGACTGATCACACAACAGAAGAAAGGAATTTATCAGGTAAGCATAAATTATGTTTTTGGCTATCTCTTCAGCTAGAAGAGTTTCCGAATTGTCTGCTCTCTTTTGTGAGTCTCCTTTTCTGATTTTTCCATCAGGATAAGGCAGTTTTGCGGACTTCATTTAAATTTCTTCCTAAGGTTGTGAATCCTAACAACATTAGTAGGGAAATTGTTGTTCCTTCCTTGAAAGATCTTAGCATTCTTTAGATGTTGTAAGAACTTTGAAATGTTATGTTGAAACTACTAAAGATTTCAGGAAGACTTATAGTCTATTTGTTGTCTTCTCTGGTTCTAGGAAAAGGCAGAAAGCTTCTGCCATTTCTTTGGCATCTTGGTTGAAGCTTTTGATTCATAAAGCTTATTTGGAGGCGGGACAGTCCCCACGTCAGAGGATCACAGCTCATTCTACTAGATCAGTCTCCACTTCTTGGGCTTTTAAGAATGAAGCTTCAGTTGATAAGATTTGCAAAGCAGCAACTTGGTCTTTGTATACATTTACTAAATTTTACCATTTTTATATATTTGCTTCTTCTGAAGCAGTCTTAGGTAGAAAAGTTCTTCAGGCAGCTGTTTCAGTTTGATTCTTCTGCTAATGTGTTAAGTTTTTTTTCTTTCTATTTATGAGAAACTTATTTTTTGTGGATTTAAATTTTTCAGCGGAAAATGGCTTTTTATTTTATCCCTCCCTTTCTAGTGACTCTTCTGTGGACTTCCACATCTTGGGTATTTCTATCCCATACGTCACTAGCTCATGGACTCTTGCCGATTATATGAACGAAAACCCACCCTTTTTCTGGTGGTTATGATTTTTTTGTATAAAAGCACAATTATATTTCCAGTTCTTTTTTTTTTTTTTTACTCTTTTTTTTTTCTATTACCCCACTACTTGGCTATATGTTAAACTGATTTGTGGGTGTGGTGAGGGGTGTATTTATAGGCATTTTGAGGTTTGGGAAACTTTGCCCTTCCTGGTAGGATTTTATATCCCATATGTCACTAGCTCATGGACTCTTGCCAATATGAAAGAAATGAATTTATCAGGTAAGTTTTTACATAAATTATGTTTTCTATTGCTAATGTGGCTGCTGCTTCAACTTACCTGTTTAGTCTTTCAAACTAGTGTTCTGATGACTTTGCTAGTGCAAATCTTTTGAGTTTACTTAAAAATGCTGATAGTTTTATTTGTGATGCTCTATTTGATATTCCCTGGGTTCTGAATATAGTTTCTTAGGGACATTGAATAGGATTCAGAACACGGCCTCCCAGAGAGAGGCTTTTTCTCTCCAATGATCAAGGAATCCTGTAAAAGCCCAAGCTTTTTTTCTAGTCTCTCAGATCTGGAAGATATGGGAGTGATCCAGTTCCTTTGAAGGAACAGGGGTGGGATGTTATTCAAATCACTTCATTGTTCCAAAGAAGGAAGGATTCCATTTTTCAAAATGGTAACTATTTTGGACTATTCTGCCTTTTGTTCAGCAAGGCCAGGTTATGTGCAAAATAGATTTAAAGGATTCTTACCTTCATTTTCTAATTCACAGATAACATTCACAGTTTGAAAATGCATGCCCAGAAAGGCAAAATCCAGTTTGTTGCTCTACCATTTGGTCTACCTACAGCTCCAGGAATATTATCAAAGATACTGGGTGCCTTTTTGTCTGTAATCAGAACTCGGTCTATTGCAGTGTTTCCATACCTGGGCAACATCTTGGTTCAAGCTCCATCTTTTTCTTTAGCACACTAACTAACTCTTGTTGTTTCTTCAACAACATGGTTGAAGGATCAATTTTCCAAAAGTTATTTGATTCCTCTAACAAAAGTATTTTTTTTTTTATTTTCTCATAGAGACTGACTCATGGAAACTGAATCTAACCTAGCAGTGATGGTTAAGATTGGTGTCAGCCTGTCTGAACATTTAGTCGTTTTTTCTTTCCTCTCGGTTGCTCTTTCTATGGAATTTCTAGGTCTGGTTGCAACTTTAGATGCAATTCTATTTGCTCATTTTCACATGAGACCTCTTCAGCTCTGTATGTTCCATCAATGGTGCAGAGACTATACTCGGCTGTCTCGAAATATATTTTTGGATTCCAATACAAGTCTGTCTCTGGATCATCAGTTTATTATTCAGACAGCTTCTTTTGCTTGTCTGACCTGGACTGTGGTCACTACAGATGCAAGTCTTTCGGTTGGTGAGCTGTTTGTGGGTCCTTTAGAGCACTGGGAATTTGGGATCCTCAGGATGCAAGGTAACCTATACATGTTCTAGAAGTGCAATTTTCAGAGCTCTTCAGACTTTGTCTGAAAACTGAGATGAGATTGTCTTCTTAATAGAGGCAATGTCACAGTAGTGACTTATGTTAACTATCGGGGGAACTCACAGTTCACTAGCCATGAAGGAGGCGTCTTGAATTCTCTCATGGACAGAAATAAATTCTTATCTAGTTTCTGTGATTCATGTTCCAGGGGTGAACAACTAGGAAGCAGACTTTCTCAGTCGTCAATCTCTACATCCAGGGGAATGGTCTCTTCATCAGGAGGTGTTCAATCAGATTGTGAATCTTTTTTGGTCTCCCAGAGATAGATCTGATGGCCTCGCGTTTGAACAACAAACTTCCCAGGTACTTTTAGAGGTTGAGGGATCCTCATGCAGTTCCTTGGTCATTTCAGCTTGCTTATCTACTATAGCATACACAAACTGTTTCCTCCTCTGGTACTTCTACCCAGTGTGATTTACAAGATAAGCCTAGAAAAATCATCCGTAATCCTGGTTTCAAACTATAACAGACCGGCACCACAACGATTGTTATAAAAGGAGCAATTTATTAGTACGAGTTGAAAATAATTTAGCACACCACCTGCTTCTATACCTATTTAAGAGGAGTTAGACCCCATGGCGGTAACTATGACTACGGGTAACACCTGAAATGCGTCAGTGACGTCATCAGGCCGAGGTTGTAGCCGTTTAACTTTTTAAACCGAGCAGTAGCTGTTTTGGTATTGTTTGTTACTTTGGTGTGCTAAATTATTTTAAACTCGTACTAATAAATTGCTCCTTTTATAACAATCGATGTGGTGCCGGTCTGGGCCTGTTATAGTTTGAAAGTTGGCGTTCATTGAGGATACCCACAGGGCACCAGCGGTGTAAAATGTTCATAGGTGGCTCCTTACCCTAAGTCTATCCAGAGACTGGAAGCCCGGATTGCTGTCAGTGGAGCTCCGAGAGCTGGATAAGGAGAGAGGCATGGGACAATAATGCCTGCATAGAGAAGAATCGGCGGAAGTGGATCAAGCCCCACAGTAAGTGTCATATGTGTATTTATTTTTGCTGCTGTGGATAACAAAGTGCTTTGAATAATAAAGGGGCCAATACTGATATATGTAGAACCGTTATCGTGGCTACCTTAGAGACCTTTGATCATCGAGTGGACTGTACTGATTAAACCCCTTTACTTCTTGGATCCTGCCGTGTATGTGTATCAGCGCATAGTGTGTGTGTGGTCTTTTTGCTGGATAAGGGCCTGTCTGCCAGTTTTCTGAAGTTGCAGATTTCTACTCTTTCTGTTTTGTTCCATAGAAAGATTGTTAATCTTTCTGATATTCATGGTTTTGTTCAGGCTTTTGTCCATATTAAACCAGTAATCATGTAAATTTCTTCTCCATGGAATCTTAACCATGTGTTAAGGGTTTCACAGGCTTCTCCCTTTTGAACCTATGCATACGGTAAATATTAAATTGCTTTCTTGGGGAAGTATTCTGCTAGAAGAGTTTTCTTCTTATTGTGATCCTCCTCTTTAATAAGGCAGTTTTATGGACTTCTTTTTTACTTTTTTTTACCTAAGGTTGTTTCCTCAGTCATTAGTAAAGATTGTTGTTCCTTCTCTTTGTCCTAATATCAAGAATGCTTCAGAGAGATTTACTTTGGATGTTAGGCCATTAAACTATGACATTGATGCTACT